>NC_058130.1:687416108-687485836 GCF_016433145.1 Gracilinanus agilis | reverse complement strand
ATATTATATTATATTATATTATATTATATTATATTATATTATATTATATTATATTAGAAATGTCCTCAGGTACCTGGAGAGGGGGAGGAGAACAGCTCTACCCCCAAGTCCCTCTGGCTTTCTAGTAAGAAATTCTGTTGGGCAATTGAAGGCATACTCAAAGAGAGGGCTTTGTGTGCCCTTTTTGGCACATATGCCATAGGTTTGCCATCACGCACTGACCTATATTCTATTCTCCTTTTTGTCACCTCTCCACTTTAGAACATAAGCTCCTTAAACACAGTAATTGACCCTTTTTGTATATGCATGCCCAGGGCATAGGGTAGTCCCTTGCACATAGACAATATTTAATAAAATCATTTTTATTCATTTGTCCACTCCAGAAGATCTAGTGACTCTCTGTGAAAAAATAATACAAGCTTTATTCTTTGGCACCCAAAGTCATACACACTTAGGCTCCATGTTTTCTTTCTAGAATTATTATACTTTACTCCCCTTTACACATTCTACATCCCACCTAAACTGGCTTAATCACTATTCCCTATACACAACATTCCATTTTCCAGAGTCCCAGGGGCACAGTTTGAATTTTGATGGGAGGGGGATTAGAAGGGATGGCTAGTCTATAATCAGCATGGTCTGGAAATGATTGAAAAATGATTCTAAAGCAGAAATCATGTACTTCCTGAGTCATCTTTTCATCTCAGACATCCCCAGTTCCTTCAAATCAGCATAGTATGCCATGTTCTCCATTCTACTTTAGAAGAATTACTTTTATGTCCTTAAAATATTGTGTTCAATCCTGAGCCTAATATTCCAGAAGTTGTTTGATTAGGGAAGTGATCAAAGGGATTCCCATTCCTCTGGATCTAGAAACTATGCTTCTATTAGCACAGACTACTGAATGTCTAAAGAAAACAGATGGGAGAAGTACACTTCAGAAAGGAGAGACTGATCAAAAGCGGGACTAGAAACCAAAGACAAACTTGGCACTTGGTTGAGTTTTGCAGGGAAAGAAAGAACACTTAGGAGATATTTTTTGTGAGTGTGTGTGAAGGACAGATTGTAGAGTTATCAGCATGTTGCTTGCAGTGTTGAGTCATGTTCATGCTGTTGAGAGCAGCTTCTTCTTGGCTCCAGTCCCATGTACTTATCCTTTCTTCCCAGCCCCCAGTCCCAGCCATGCTGCTTAGTTCTTCCTGGCACCGCTGCCTCCCATGGCTTGTTTACTGAGAATCCTGCTTGCTGTGCTTCTCTAGGGGCTTCTGCTGGGAATTCCACTGCCCATAGATTTTAACTCTAGGGAAATGGAGAAGGGAGAAGAACTAAAGAGAAAGAAAGGAAAAGAAGCCATATTTGGGGCATGGTTAGGGGTCTTTTTGAGGAAGAAAGAAGTTACCTGCATTTATCAAGTGTTTCTTTTCTTTTGAGGCTTTCAAGGTGTTTCACTTACAAGAATCCCATGTTCTGGGTACACCACATGAGTGTTGCAGACTTTTTACAAGTGAGGAAACTGAGACTCAGAGAAATAAGTAACTTGCTCAACATTACATAGCTAGAAAAAGTTCAAGCTATGATTTGAAACAAGGTTTCCCCAATCAGAGTCCAGTATTCTAGAAAGTACTCTCCAATACTTTCTGTCATAGAATGATGCCTCTCAAATTCCACAGGTAGAAGCAGTAACTTGGATGGGGACTCTAGCCCTTCCTGAACCATGTAATGTATGCTACTAACCACTGAACGGAATCTTCTCTTTCTTCTGGATAACCTGACTCATTGTATTCAGGATTCCCAGAAGCAACTTCTTAAATATACAAAATCTTAGAATACTTTTTAGAAATCTGGACTGTGACATGAACAAACGTTGGATGTAGTGAAATATCTATTAAGTACTTAATATGTACCAAGCACTATACTAAGTATTAGGAATATGAATAGAAAAACTAAACATGAGGAGCTCGATGGCTTAGTGGATAGAAAGGTAGGCATGGAAACTGAAGGTCCTGGTACTCATTATTGATTCTACTACATAAGGGGGGAGAGAGAGAGAGAGAGAGAGAGAGAGAGGTTTTAACATAGGGAACTCTTGGTGTCAGAACTCCCACTATCACTGTAGAACTACAACTATTTTGCACCGTAGAGTACTAGAAAGCTACTTTGGGCAGAGAGTGATTGAATGACTTGCTCAGAAGACTTGGATTCATCTTGATTGTGAAACTAGTTCATCACCCCCTCTACTACACTACTTCTTAGAAACTAGGATGCTGATAGAAAAAAATCACAAAAGATACAGTGTAGAACAAAGACTATAAAAACAAAGATGCCTTTTGTTCAATGGATACTTTAGTGAATCTGTTAGATGCATTGGTGGAGGGTGAATATCTCAAACATTCTTCTATAAACAACCTGGACCCAGAACTCCAACATCAGGGACTAAATAACTACTTTCTGCCACCAGCAACCCCACCTATGTCTACCTCTTCCTCAGGAACTTATATTCAGATCAACATCACCTTTGCCACTACTAAAAGCAGGACAATCTAATGCTCATAATCTCTCTTTTTAGAATCCCTAAGATTCTGAGTTGTAGGCTACTCTTATTCCTAGTTACTACTCTATATTTCCTCATACCCACTGATGCCAGCTTTGTTTATTTGGTGCCATTAGTCCACTATCCTTGATCTTCCATTGGACCTCTGGAGTCCCCATCCTATAAATTATAAATCACCTTTCATATCAAATTTGTGTCCTAGCTCCAAACTCATGATTCTCACTCTTTCTTCCAGAGTTATAGAAGTTCAGTGGCAAGACAAAAGTCAAGATTACAGCTGATGGTCTGGGATCCAGTGCATGACCTTGGCATATTCTGTCTGACAAAACTTTAGGAACTGCACAGAGCCTGCTTCCACTGCCTTCATGACCACTGGAACAAATTGTTCCCATCTGCCTCTTTAGTGAGGGGAAGTCTTTACATGTCTAGGGTAGACATCCTTCACTTACAACCTTGTTTAGCCCACCTGTCAAGATGGTTTATGAGGGTATGGATGCTGCTCATGCTATAGATTCTAAGAGACACATATGAGAGCTGAGTGGCAGATAGACATACGATGAGGAAAACAATCTTGAAAAAGACCAGAAAGCCCTCATCCCAGGGGTACTAGTCTTCCCTGAACACCCTGTACACCCCATGGTGAAGAGTAGGTGGTAACTAAAAGCTGAATGAATTAAATGAAATGGAATGGAATTAATGTGGGCATTTCTTGCATAGGTACAAATTACAGCCTTTCTACACCTCATCTTATACCAATCTTTTTCATACCCTTTAATAAATCATTACCTATATCTACCTAATATAGAACATCTACCTAATATGCTGGAGGCCTTCTTCTAATATTTTCTGTATATTGTTGTTTTTGTTCAGTCCCTTTCCATCATGTCTGACTCTTAGTAACCCCATTTGCCATTTCCTTCTCCAGTTCATTTTACAAATGAGAAAATTGAGGCAAACAAACTTAAGTGACTTGCCCAGGGTCACAAAGTGTGTCTAAGGCTTGTTTTGAATTCAGAAAGTCTTCCTGACCTCAGGCCCAGCAATCTATTTTGCCACCCAGCTGCCCTTTTTCTGTATACCAGTGCAAAACTCAGACTATCCCTATAGTTTTTTCATTCTGGGTACCTGATTGACCCACCTCTTTTATTCAGATACAGGGTATCCTGAAAGTGTCAGTGCAAGTTTGCACTTTCATAACTATAAAAGTATAAATGATATAACTTTTTTAAAAATAGTATTTGAAAGTATAATTATTTAATTTTAAAGCACTGATATGTTTCTTGTCCAAATTCAATATAGCTACTATCTTGTACTATACATCATCTAGTCAGTTTTTGAACTTTTTTAAACCTTTCATCTGCTGCTGCTCAATGAATTAAAAGATTGCATTTATGATCACAGCCCTAAGATTATTTAAAGAATGAGATTTTGATGCATGCATATATGCTAGGTTTGATATATCCCCACAAGAAAAAAAATTTCCTGGAGATATATCAAATGACTAAGTTGGCTGATCAAGAGGTCTTCCTCAGCCTACCCACCTGTCATTCAGAAACTGTCACACACTCAATTTGTAATGACAGTTTGCCCCATCTTATAACAATTTCAAATATGTTATTACAAATTCATAAAATTAAATTATTAGACAAAAATAAATTATCAAACTTTCAAGTTATGTTTTTGCAAGATTGCATTTCTATTTCTATAGTTATTAAAGCTTTAAAATATACTTAGACTTGTGGGACACTCTATCCTTCTTAATGCTTTCTATGTGCTACTTCTTGCATATAAGCCATCATTGTCAATATGAGATTCAGTTTGCTTATACCCACCATAAATCTTTCCATTACCCTTTGGGTCATCTATAATTTTATTTTTCTTAGATCATCGAGTTCTGTTATTCATTGTCATATTGGTGTTAAAAACATGGACAAGGAGCAGCTTTGGGTCATTGGAAATGCCACAAAGTTTTCAAAACGCAATTCCCAGTCCAATTTCTTATTTTCTATTCAGTTCTGTTGTTTTCAGTTCTAAGTGTTGCCTTTTAGAGAGTCTATCTAGAATTAGAGTCTGTGATTCTTTGTCTAATCGGTGATTGGGGATCCCTGTTGAGGGATTTATTGAAGTGTGCATGTTGAAAACAAAATTCAAAGACCACCTCTCTGAGGATTTTGTCCCTAAAAAACTGGCAAGTCATAAACACCCTTGTTTAGTTGGACAATGAAAGACAACAGCAGAAGGAGGAGAAGTTTGTGACTCAAAGTATTGGGAGGAATCTAAGAACAAAGAACTAAAAGGAAAGGATCATGTGTTGCCCAGTGTCAAGTCATTTACTTTTAGTTTGAGGCCTTGAGTTATCTTCCTTCCTAGGATAGGTGTCTGGGCCCCTTGAACAAGAAAGGGAATTGTGAAAAGACAGCAATGAAACATCCTCTAGTAAGTGAGAGAGTTATTTAATGCCCAGACCAGTATAAAGACATCGAGTATTTTCTGCTCCCTTGATAGTCTGTTTTGGGAAGAGTACCAAGAGTATACATGTAGATTTAAGAGTAAAATAAGGACCTGTGTGCATATGTGAGTATGAATGACCATTCTGTAATTCTTTTTGTGATTCCAAGTCTTCTTGATGAAGAAGTCAAGTGCCTAGGAAGAAAGTGGCCACTCTCTCTTATAATGTGTCACAGAAGGGAAAAACAGATATGGTCATTTGAGGATAGATGATTTCCAAGAAGTATAATTACGTTCCCATGGCCCAGTCTAAACTAAAGCCAACTTCTACCAGTAATGATGATCTGTAATGATAATAAATAATTTGGGGGAGATTTAAGTTTTTTAGTTTTTTTTCCAGATGTCTTAACATTAAAATGTCAGTAAAATCAGCAAATGCTACAAATCAGAGCTTGATTTGTACTATTTGATTGTCTATTCTTAATAAAGTGATGGAGAAATACTAATGATGACAACTAAACTTAAAAGTGTGTTGTGTACATTTTTTCGAACAGTAACTAGTTAAACATTTACCAGCATACTACTGTCATGGCCTAAAATTCTACAGGTATCCCAGTATGGGAGGTATAGGAAGATGAATGCAGTCCAGATAATACAAATCTAAACTACTGTAATAAGAAAGTAAAGAGCAAGCTGTTCTTTGAACTATCCTGCAAAATAGGAGGAGAGTCACAAGACTGTGGAGAGGCACATAGCTGTCCTAATTCTCAAGCCTAGAAAGGAGATAAAGCTTTCAAAATACCAAGCAGTGATTTTACTTTCTTTGTGGCAATATTTTATAATGTGTTTTTAAAATGGTTTGTAAGAATTCAGAACATAGAGCAGTTAATCACTAAGATTTTCATTTAAAAAGGACAATGATAGATTAACCTAAATTCCTTCATTCTTTATAGGATCCATACATTGTTAGATCAAGGGAATGCTGCAGACTTGGTATACCTTCTATTCAGAAGGCATCAGCAAATTTTGCAATATGGACTATTACTAGAGACAAAGTCAAGGGATTTGGGTCCTATGAGAAACAGGTAAGTAGATTCAGAGGTGGTGAGTTGCTCGACAAATGAGTAGAAATTAATAGTGCAATGTCAAATTGGAAAGAGAAGTCCAGAGGAGAACACCAGAAATCTGTCCTTGTTCATTGCTGTTTAACATGTTTGTTGATAGCATAGAGAAATGGTATGCTTATCAAAATTTCAAATAATGAAAAGTTGTTGGGAATAGTTAGCAGGTTGAACAGTGAGGGCATCAAAAAAGACATTGACAAGCAAAAAGGGTGGTTAAATGCAAGGTGACTTAATAGAGACAGATTTAAACTTGAATCAGAAGAATCAGCTTTAGGATAAATTAGAAGAATCATGGCTAGAAAAGTTTTGAGACAAATTTCCTTAGTTGCTTCATCATCTGTGATATGTCCCTTGACTGTAGGTATGCTCAAAATTCCTGTCCTAGATCTCCAGGCTTTGTCTGTTTTATGGGTTTAAATATCACCTTCATACTCACAATTTGCATTTCCATCCTTTCTCTCCTTACTAAAGAGATATTTCCATATCAACTTCTTCCTGGATATTTCTAATTGGATGTCGTGTGTGTGTGTGTGTGTGTGTGTGTGTGTGTGTGTGTATGTGTGTGTGTGTGTACATAGATATAGATAGATAGATAGATATTAAACACAATTATGAGTTTGATATGTATGTATATATATCAAACTCAATTATGTCCCAAACTGAGCAAAACACAGAAAATGTTAGTTCTGCTACATTCCACCTTGGTCAGACCCCCACTTGGAGTATTTTTTTAATTCTGATTGCTTCATTTTAGAAAAGGCACTGAGGAGCAGCTCAATGGATAGAGAGTCACATTCAGAGATGGGAGGTCTTGGGTTTAAATGTGGCCTTAGACACTTCCTAACTGTGTGGCCCTGGGCAAGTCACTTAGACCCAGTTGCCTAGTCCTTATTGTTCTGCTCTGGAAATGATATTTAGTATCAATTCTAAGACTGAGGATAAGAGTTTTTCTTTTTAAAATGGCATTAAGAAATTGAAAAAATATCTAGAGGATAAACAGAATGGTAAGCATAGCAGAAAATATGGCTTGTGAGGATTGAAGGAAATGGAGACATTTAACTTAGAGAAGTGAAGAAAGAATGGGAGATGTGGATAACTTTCTTCAAGTGTTTGAAGCATCCTCATGTTGAAAAGATATTAGACATTTCTGCTAGACTTAAAAAAATCAAAATAGGAAAAATAGATTGAAGTGCAGTTATGAAGATTTTAGCTTGATGTAAAGAAAAAACTTCCTGACAGTTGAAATAATCCCAAAGTGCAATGGGTTGTTTTATGAAGTATTATATTCTCTTTTGCTGAAGGTTTTCACAGGGACTACTTGCTGGTGGCAATCTCTTATCTAATAAAGTCTGATACCCCCCTAGTACTCCTAAGATCACATATAAAATTCCTTATGTGGCAGTTAAAATTCTTCACAACCTGTCCCATGTACATAACTAGTACTTCTGAGACTTTACTCTCCTTCATACATTCTATGATCCCCAGTGTCCCTAGCTTTCTTGTTGTTCCTCACACATGACATTCCACCTTCCATCTTTGTGCTTTTGCAGTATCATTCTCCAAAGCTGGGATGCTGTCTCTCCTCACCTTCAGTTTTCCTGACTTCCTTCAACGTGACTTAAATATCACTTTCCAAAAGTTTTTCTTGGTCTCCCCAGTTGATAATGCCATCCCCTGACCCTGAGCTTATCCAGTATCTATGTCATATATATTTGGTATATATCTATTTATTTATATGCTATCTTTTCCATTAGAAAGTGACCGATCTGGGGGGAAAAGGTGGTTTGGCCCCTTTTTTGCATCCTCAGGTCTTAGTACATTGTCTTTTACTGTTTAATCATTTTGGTCAGATTCAACTCTTTGAGACCCCATTTGGAGTTTTAATGCAAAGATTCAGAAGTAGTTTGCCATTTTCTCCTCCAGTTCATTTTATAGATGAGGAAATTGAGGAACAAAGGGTTAAGTAACTTACCCAGGATAACAATAAATGTCTGAAATTGGATTTGAACTCAGGAAAATGAGTCTGACTCCAGATCTGTCACTCTATCCCCTACACCACCAAGCATCCCAATATAGTTCATTGATTAATGTTATAGTGAGGATTCCTAGTTAGATGTACATCTGGCTAGATTTGCTTTCTAACTTGGAGATTCTGTGATTCTGTGAACTTCACTAGGTCCCAGGACAGCACTTTATCTTTGGCTTTCTATAAAAAAGTTAATTCAACAACTTCAATTCAATTCAGTGAATTTTTCTCAAGTCCCTTCCAGGAGAATGGAAATACACTAGACACTGGGGATATTAAAGAAGAAAAATGGAAAACACAACAGTCTATGTCTCAAGAAATCCATTAGAGATGATCAGGGGAAATACATGTGTAAGTTTGTTACAGTTAGCCAGTCAATAAACATTTATTTAATGCTTACTATACACCAATCACTATGCTAAATACTAAAGATAAAAAAGAAAAGAAAGCAACATGTGATGAAAACAAATGACAGCAGTAGACAAAGAAAATTTGAGAAGGAAGAGATCACCTTTAGTGGGTTGAATGATTTCCTTTTAATGAAATGAAATCTTTCACTCATTCATGTTGATTCTGAAACCAAAAGGAAGCTATTATAAGATCCAGCATGGGTTCTGGCTTTCATTTTAACTGAATTTCATTAGGAACTCCAGCAAACTGTGATTTGAGAAGCTTTTTTCAAGTTAGTATTCTTTCTAATGTACTATGAAATCACTATGAGCAAGCTCACTGTCCTTATTTAAAATATATTTGAGTGTCATACATCTTGTAAGGCATCTATATTCTTTAACATTTACATTTTCTCCTCTTCTTCATTCCAAGACCTATTCCTTTTCTCACTTCTCAAGTCTTTTCAGATGTCCCTTATCTAAATCCAATCTCTGACCTTATTCAGAATTCCAAAACACACCAAATCATCTTCATGTCTTTTTCTTACTTTTTTCTCCTTCACTTCAAGACCCCTTTTGCTCTTTTTCCCACCAAGACATAAATTACCTTGGACTTCAAAAGACTTTAGGTCTTCGAGTACTTACAAATATCCTTAGTTATGGTTATAACCATAAGAATCATGGGACATGAGGGAATTGCAATATTTATGTACCTTCGGTCTTTAGACACTGAAAATAAGGTTGGAAAGATGCTAAGAAATACTCTCTGCCAAACTCCAAACACTATGTTAACTGGATTTTCTGTTGGATAAGTTCCTGCAAAGATATTCTTACAGAAAGTTCCCCTAGATCTACCAGTATAAAATAATCAATTGATCGATGAGTATTTACTAAGTTCCTATTTTCTGTTTAGTAGTGTGCTAGATTCTAGAGGGTTGAATATAGAGAATGACACAATCCCTGCTTTCATTTAAAAAAAGAATTTATGAAGAAATATTTTCATACTCTAAGGAGTATTCTAATGTCACAAATAACCAGCAAGTGGTTAGTATCTCTTTTGAGGTTATGTGGGTGATGTTTATTATTGCCAAGATACATATTGCTATCTCCCAAAAAGCCAAAATAGCCACCAAAATAGCCACAGGTCTTGTAAAAGGACCACTTTTAATTGGTCTACTTCAAAGTCCTTAGAAATGAATTGATTCAGAATCAAAGACAGTGCTATTGCTATTGTATTCAATGCTGGTAGTTACTTGGTACATATTCAGCACCAAGGCCAGTGTTCTAGTTGTGATATTGCCTTAAAGACATTTCGGCTTGCCATACTGATAACATATGCCATCAGAGCTCACATTTACATGTTGGTTTACAAAGTTTTTTTTCCCCTCACAATTCTGTGAACAGTACATACATATGCATATACACATATATGTAAATTATCTATATCATTTCACATATTCACTATATATTATTTAATTATAATTATAGAACATTTGTATAATTATGTAATAATTAAAATCACAAAATTATATAACAATATCTGCATACAAATCTCCATTTTAAAGATGAGGAAGCAGGTTTAGAGAGGTGAAGTTGTTGTCTAAAATCACACAGGCAAGAAGTATCAGAGACACAATTTCATCCCAGGTATTCTGGTTCTAAGTCAAGTGCTTTTTTTGACTATGTCAAGAATCAATAAACTAATAAAAATTAAGGCTCATGGTGAAATTATCCCTCTAATGAAAATATAACCCAAAGTTCATTCCCTAATACTAATAGTGACATTGTCAGTGATACAGATGGGTACACTGTTATAAAAATACTCAGCCTTAATTAAGCTCAAAAAGTCATTTAAAAAACCAGGATTATTGTTTTGAAACATTTTTGGCTCCTGGACCAATTCAAGTGGAAATAAAAGACAGTATGGGGCAATTGCTCCCTTCCCAACTCTGAACCATATGAGCATTAATGAATAAAATATTTGTCCTTGCTTTGTACAAGACACTAATGAGTTGGTGTCTGGAGTTCATTGAATATAATACGTTATCTTGTTCCACCAAGCCTACCCAAACTTGCATACTTCTACGAAAGTGAATGTGAACTCCTTGCTCTCTGCCACAGGATTTTGGATTAACTAGACAACATTTATTTTGGAAAAAAAGATATGGGCATTTCAGTGAAGCAGAAATTCAATATGAATTATCTGTGTGATATGACAGTAACAAAAGTTCTTATAATCTTAGGTTGCATTAAGAAAGGTTTATTGAATTGAATTGGATTTGTTGAATTAACTCTTTAGACATAGCAAAAGGTAGCAAAGGCTATCCTAGGACCTAGTGAGTTCACAGAATCACAGAATCCATAAGTTAAAAAACAAAAGACAAAGGTCTGAAAGCACTATGTATATCTGTGTACATATCGTATCCTCAAGCACCTGTAAATTATAAATGCCTAGAATTCATATGTATATATAAAATTATGTTCTATATATAATATACATATATTAACATGTATACATATACATGAATTCTTGCCTTCTAGGATATATATGTATATACATATATATATATATATATATATATCCCAGTTCTTAGTATGAGGCCTTGAATGCATAGTGGGAACTTAAATATTTGTCAGTCCCATTTAGGTATTCACTTTCAGCTAATAGTTGAATTAGATGAGTTCCAAGCTTCTGTGATGATACAAAATGAACCACTAAACCAAGCCCAACCCCACCTCTCTATTCTAAAACGTTCTACTGAGGTTCCTTGCTCATACCCTCATCCTTGTAATCTCTTCCAACTGATGACAGCTGCCTAGATCTCTGTATTGCTTGACTCTGCTGATCCCATGTAAACTTGGGAATTTCAAAGCTTCATTTTGTACCCAAATAGTCTGCTAAGAACCTCTGGCCAAAATCTTTGAAATCAAAAAGGTCTTTTTAAGGAAGCTTTTTGTTTAAAAAAAAAAAGGTAAACACCAGTGGGTGACCTTCAAGATATGAAGGAAAATGTGACATTTCTGGCCCAGTTTAAATATATTTGGTTAATTGGGTCCTTATAAGAAACTCAGGTTGACATGAGACTTCTGGCATTGTAGGATACTCTCAGGAGACATCAGTGCACCTAATTAATATCAGACAATGAGTTCTGATAAAATAAAGGTTTTCCAGGAACCCAGAAAAGAGAGAAGGTGAAAGATGATAAAAATGTCAGGAGTCATTATTAATTGTGAGAATGTGAACAATCTTTCTAGTAATCATAAATATTTATATAGTCCTTTACATCTATTTTTTGTCTACATCCCACTCCTGGTCCTGACCAGAAGGGAAGGCAGCAAAGGTATAAGCAAAAGAACATAATTAGAGAAGCAGATAAGTGGCATTATGGATAGAATGGATTTGAAATCAAAAAAATATAAGTTCATTGTATCAACATAACCATGGATGAGTTATTTTACCTCTATGAGCCTCAGGATCTTCATTTGTAAAATGGGGATGAGAAACAGATTTGTTATAAGGATCAAATAGCTGGGTGGCTCAGTGGATTGAGAGTCAGGCCTAGAGACAGGAAGTCCTAGGTTCAAATCTGGCCTGAAACACTTCCTAGCTATGTGACCCTGGGCAAGTCACTTAACCCTCATTGCCTGACCCTTCCTACTCTTCTGCCTTGGAACCAATATTGATTCTAAGACAGAAGAGTGCTAAGTGTCTGACAATGCAGATAAAGTGACTTGCCCAGGGTCACATAGCTAGGAAGTATCTGAGGTCAGATTTGAACCCAGGTCCTCTCATCTCTTGGCCTGGCTTTCAATCCATTGAGCCACCCAGCTGCCCCCAAAAGTTTTTTTAAATGAGATATTGATATAAAATGTTTTGCAATCTTTAAAGTACTATATCAGTGTTGGCTATTATCATTATTTGGCACCTGGGTTCATGTCTCAGATGCTTTCAGGTGTATGAATTATAGTGAATAGTTTCATTTCTTTAGACCTCAGTTTTCTCATTTATAAAAAGAAGAGGTCAGAGCACATGATCCCTAAGGTCTTTTCCAATTCCAAATTTATGCCCCTACCCATAAAGATTTCTATTCATTTAGCATTTATGACTGATAGGCTCTTTATAATCTTTATTTCACGTGTCCCACAGAAGCCCTAGGAGGTAGGTAATACAATTACTATTACTCCCATTTTACAAATAAATAAACTGAGGTATGGAACTAATAAATAACATGGCCAAAGTTAGTTGAGATCTCAAATATTGTTCTTCTGACTCTAAGTCAATTGCTTTCCTATACAGAATATAAGTTCCTTGAAGGAATGAACTTTTTTTTGCTGTCTTGATATTTCATTGCCTAAGAGGGGGAGAAGGGGAGGAATCAAGCATTTATTAAGTGCCTACAATGTGCCAGGTACTGTGCCTGTAAGCACTTTTTGCAAATATTCTCTATTCGATGTTCACAATCCCGCTAAGAGGTAGGTGCTATTATTATCCCCATTTTACAGTTGAAGAAAATGAGGTGTAGAGAGTTAAAATAGCCCAAGGTCACACAATTACAGATTACCTGAGGCTAGATTTGAACTAAGCCTTTCTGATTCCAGGAGAGCACTCTACTGTGCCACATAGCTGTCTAAGCAGTATCTTGCACTTAGAAAGAGTTTAATATATATATTTATATACATATGTATATATGGCAAATTTCGTTTTTGTTTTATTGTACTTGCCAACCTGGTAATATTAATTTTCTTCCTCATAGTTTTACTCTTATAGATCTTCAATGTGAGGCAGCATCATTATTATTAATATTTATAATGAAGAATCATATGGCATTATGTAAAGAGTAATAATGATAGACTCTTCTCAATCTATCGATTAACCAAGATGCATTTATTTAGCTCCTACTATGAACCCAATGTTGTGACAAGCATGGAGAATACCAAGAAACAGAAATTAAATTTTCCTGTACCCAAAGACTTTGCATTCTCTCAGGAGACATAAGAAGTAGATGAATATCTATAAAATAAATAGGGATCAAATTTGTGATTTTACTTATGGAAAGAACTCCCTGATGAGAAAACTTAGTCTAATAAAGCAGGAAGATACTTTCTTGGCAACTTAAACTCTTAGAGTATCAATGAGTCCTGAAGGATTAAGCCACTCTTCCAAGGGTTCTTTTGTTACGTGTCAGAAGCTGGATGTGAACTAAGATTTTGCTGGTTTTGAGACCATATTTCCATACATTACATCATGCTGTCTTTGTATATATGCCACCTAGCCACAAAATAAATTCAAGATAACTGAAGGGAGGTGCTGGCCAATAAGGCAATTAAAAAAGTATTTGCATAGAAAGCATTATTTTAGCAGAAAGGAAACAGAGGTAAGGTAGTGGGAACATATTCAGGCACTGGAGAAAGCGAATGCAAAGAAAACCCAGAGGTGGAAAATGGAATGCCATGTATGAAAACTGAAAGAAAGCCAGTTAAACTGGATTATAGAACTCAGGAAGGGAAGCAATATATAATAACGTTTAAAGGGTATATTCAGGCCAGGTTGCCAAGGACTTAAAAAGCTAAGTAGAATGGCCCATTTTTTTTTATCCTAGAGGCGACCATGAATCATGGGAGTTTATTTAGTAAGGGAACAAAATAATCAGACCTGAGCTTTAGGAAAACCACTTTGGAACTATGTGGAGGATGTACTAGAGAGGGGAGAAACAGGACACAGAGAGAGCAATTTAAAAGTTATCAAAATACTCCAAGAAAAGTGATAGAAACCTAGAATAGCAAAGAAAAGCAGTCAGATGAAAGAGATAAATGGTGGGAAAGCACAAATTTGGCACAAGGAGAGTGAGGAGCCAATGATAACTCCAAGGTTTTGAAATTTGATGACTTGAAAAATAGTGACCTAGATAAGAAGAAGGAAATTTAGAAGGGATTTGGATTTTGGTAGAAAGACTGTGGTATATCAAAAAAAAGTCATGGAATTAGAGACAGAGACTTCCTACACCTACATCTATAGGTATTCCCTTTGAAATTATATGTATCTTACTTGAAGAATCTTAAAGAATTATTCTGAAAAGAAATCCACAGACCTTAATAAATGGCCAAAGGGATCCATGACATAAATAGGAATAGGAAAAAAGAGATAAGAACTTTGGTATGTAGTGAGGAGTTTACACATGCACAAATTGCCCCAAACAGTTACTATGGCATGGCCTATGGAAACTGTTTGCCTCCTCTGGTGAGGGATACTTTTAGAAAACAGCTTGGTCAAGGTCTGCCAAAGCACTAGGAAGAACAAATCCCAACATATTGGTGTGGAGTTCAGGCCATATTTATTACCAACTGGGATGCCCTTGAAAGTCAAAGAAATCTGTCATTGACATTCTCCCACCTCCCTTCTGTGCTACTTTTCTGTTGTAAGATAAAAACTCACATTTTTGTCGCATCTTGAATTTTTCAATGTATTTTCCAGTTAGGTGGTACTGTGGATAGAGTTCCAGGACTGGAATTAAAAAGATTCCTCTTCATGAGTTCAAATCTGGCCTCAAACAGATATTAGCCGTGTGACTTGGAACAAGTCATCTAACCCTGTTTGTTTCAGTTCCCTCATCTGTAAAATGAGCTGGAGAAGGAAATGGCAAACCACTCCAGTGTCTTTGCCAAGAAAACCCCAAATGGGATCTTGAAGAGTCAGATATAACCAAAATGACTGGACAATTACAATAATTCCTATCCAGGGAGACAAGATATGTGTTATTATTCCCACTTTAATAATAATAATAATTGAGCTAGAATTTACATAGTATTTTAACATTTGCAAAACTCATTCTATGTTATCTCGCTTGATTTTTACAACCACTCTAGGAGGTGCATGCTATTATTATCTCCATTTCACAAATAAGGAAACAGACAAAGAAGTATCTTGCCCAGCATCACCCAGTTAGTAAAGGTCCAAGAATAGATTTGAAATCAGAATTCCCATGATTCAACACAACACTCTACTTCAACCTTTTCATGTAATCAATATTTGTTTAAGGGAAAATTAGAAACTGAGGCTCCTCACTCCTAGTCAATAATTACTTCTAGTAGACCAAATCATTTTTCCAAAATGACTGGTTTTAATGGACTTTACATATCTTATCTCTTTATTCTACCTTGGGTGGATTTTGCATATCTTACCACACCTGATCCTCACTGCATCAATGAAGGATAAATATTACAGATATCACCAGCCCCATTTTACAGATGAGGAACTGAAGCTAAAAAGACTGATTTGCCCATGATCAAAAAGCTTCAAATCCTATTACAGAGGCAAGATTTGAAACTAACTCTATCTTAAATCCAAGACCACCATTGTTTCCGGTATGCCTCTGCTGGTCTGTCCCTGGGTACTCTCTTTCCTCTTTAATAATAAAACCTACCTTCCTCTTTCATTTTGGAAAGCTGAATAGGAGCACAACATCATGTACTGGAAAGAACAGCATCCTCAAGTAAGAATATCTAGGCTTGTGTTTTTGGATTGAATTTTCTTAGCTTTATGAATAGGTAAGTCAATTCATATTTCAGTTGTTTTCTCTATATAATGGAAACAACAATCTTTGCAATGTTTACTTTGCTATATTGTTTTAAGGAAAGAGTAGTGTGGTAAAGAGTCTAAAATGTTAGATCAGCTAGGTGGTGCAGTAGATAAAGCTCAGGATCTGGAATCAAGAACACTTGAGTCCAAATCCAGTCCCTGGGCAAATCACTAAACTGTCTGCTTTTAGTTCCTCATGTGTAAAATAGGAGATGATAATAATAATGGCATTACTTTCCAGAATTGGGTTCAAGTTCTATTTTAGGCACTTCCTAGCTATGTAACCCAGA
Source organism: Gracilinanus agilis (assembly GCF_016433145.1). Classification (NCBI taxonomy): domain Eukaryota; kingdom Metazoa; phylum Chordata; class Mammalia; order Didelphimorphia; family Didelphidae; genus Gracilinanus; species Gracilinanus agilis. The sequence goes on along the minus strand of NC_058130.1, from coordinate 687,469,432 downwards.
AGAGTCAATGAACTTATCTCCCTGAATTTCTTGATCTGTAAAATGGGGGCCATTGAACTGGATGAACTCTTAGTTCCCTTCTAGCACTAATCTTTTATTTATTTTATGTTTATATATATATATGTATATATATATACATATATATATATATATATAGCTATTTAGGTGCAGACTGATTCTGATTGTCATTAGGATGGATACATAAACCAATATTAAATTCCTTTAATATTAAAGTGAATTAATTTATGTCTCTCTGTCGTTTCTCCCAACCAACCTATAAACTTCACATGAGAAAGTATTATGTATTACCTAAACTTTGAGCCTCCTTCACCACTCAGAGTCAGAAAGACCTGAGTTCAAATTTAGCCTCAGACGCTAAATAGATGTGTGACCTTGGGCAATTCACTTGTTGATTGTTTGCCTTAATCCACTAAAGAAGGAAAGGGAAAACTCTGCAGAATCTTTGCCAAGAAAACCCCAATGGACAGCATGTTTAATAGAAATGTGTTTATTTAAATTGATTGAATTAGAATAAGTAAATTGAAATGAGTGAATCATAGGAGCCTAGACCTTGAGTTAGGAGAGACTTCAGAAGTCATCTAGCCCAACTTCCTCATATTACAGCTGAGAAAACCGTGGAGTGAGAATAGTAAAGTGGGTTTCCTCATATCACATAGGCAAAAATAATAGAGATAATTTTTGAACCTGGTTCTTCTAACTAAATCCAGAAATGTTTGCAAGTATTGGAGTTAAATGAACTGTATTCAATTGAATGAGAATTCCTGACTCCCAGCCCTGCTCCTTCTCCATCTAGAATCAGGGAAATGCTGTAAGTTGTAAAAGAGAGGACAGCTACCTGGAAGGCAGTTCTATATATAGATTTGTTGCATCAGTGGGACATAATAGTCACTCACAATTCTCAGAAGAGTTTGCTTCAATGCATTGCTTTCCAATTTGAACATAGACTGAGAAAATGAATCCCCATGTATGTATATTTTTAAGCAGCCCAATGGACATCAGGAAACACTGAAATGGGGATCTGTACTCTCCTGGGAGGCTGAGTTTTCACTAACAAAGTAAAAAAGCAGTCTTTTTCCCAGGAATTTTTTTCCAGCAAACAAGCCATACAGAATAAGAATCACAGCTGACATTCACATAGTGATTCACAGTGACAAAGGACTTTACAATACATGTTGTCACACCAGTCCTGAGAAGTAGAGGCATCAAGAAGTCCTGTATCTATTTAACTGATGAAGAAACTGGGCAGAAAGGGGATGTTTTGAAACCATGGAAAAGCTATATGTCAGCACCCTGGTTTCCCAATTGTTGGTTCAGAGAATCAAAAAATGTAGTGATTATCTGTAATCCCACCTCATTTTACAATTAAGGAAACTGAGGCTTAGAAAGCAAGTCACTAGCAGAGTTTGTTGAACTCATCTAGTCTCCTAAAACCTAGTTCACATTTCTTTACAATAAAATAATACTGAGGAATAGGTTTCCATCCACCAGAGAAGGCAAATGTAGATATATGCACAGGACAGCAAGCAGTTTTCATATGTGAAAAACTCAAAAGTTTAAAGGGATGTAAGCAGGAGTTGTTGGGCTTTGCACATAGTAAGTATTTAATAAAATGCTAGATGAACTGAATTAGGTTTGATTAAGTTTTTTCAGTATCTGATTTGTCTGGTTGTTTTGAAGCATATTTAGCATTCTTTGTGAAAAAATTATAAAAATAAAATCTGTTTCTGACGATTCCTCAAAAATTAGAATTTTCTTTGTCCCAGGAAGTATTACAGCCCTCCTAGATCTTAACATTCTATGTTCTATGGTTCTACCTCTCTCATCCCATGATCCTAGGGATTCTAGGATTATAAGATGATACAACTATATTCTAGTTTCTGGACTATGACTAATTTTCTCTGTGTTATTGAGTACATTATTTAATCTTTGTTGGCCTGCTTCTTCTTCTATAAAATAAAATCAAGTAGGGAGGTGGAAGGTCTAAAATTCCATCCCGTAAGAGTCTTTTTTTAATGGAAAGAATATCAGATTCATTAGAGCTAGGTCTGATTTCCAAGTTTGTCACCAACTAGCTATGTGACCTTGGACCAATCATAGATGCACTAAGTCTTAGTTTTCACATGTAAAAAATGACAATAATGACACTTATCACATACCTCATAACTTCATTCATATTCTAACATATGAATGTTAGAATGACACATATGAATAACACATTAGCATAGTCCCTGACTTCAACATAGCCCACAGCCTGTCTCCTATCTACATCTTTGTGTGTTCTCGTTCGTTCTCTCTCTCTCTCTCCCCACATCACATGATCATCTTATATCTGGCCTCTCACTGAGTCCTTGCTTTCACCAATAATTTTTCCAACAACCCCCCCAAAGCCTTTGCCTCTTCCTAAATTCTTACCATTTTTTCTAGTCATTGAATTTCACAACTTCCAAATTATCTTTGACTCTTCACTCTCCTAGCCCAATCTGTTCCCAAATCATGTTCATTCTCTCATCTCATCATCCCCTCCATTCCTATCTCTCCAGTTACCTTCCTGGTTCAGACACACATTACCTATAACCTCAACAGTTATAATAACTTCCTAAAAGCTCTCCTTGCCTAAAGACTCTCCCTTCTCCAGTCCATACATATTAAAGCTACAAAAATGATATTCCTAAAGGGTATATCTGATCACATCACTCCTGTTCTCCAGAGGCTTTTGTGATTCTCTATTGTTTCTAGAATAAAATAGAGACTCCTCTCTGACATTTAAAGTCTTTTCCAACTCAGTTCCAACCTATCTTTCCAGATGGTTTCACATTTCTTTCCTTCTCACATTATATTCCAGCCAATTTGGCCTACTTGCTTTCTCTACAAATGACACTTCATCTCCCACCTTTACACAAGTTGTCCCTCTTGCCAAGAGTGCTCTATCTCCTCATCTCTGCCTCTTGGAATTCCTACACCTTTTAAGTTTCATCTCCAGTACTGCCTCTAAAGTGAAGACTTTTCTATTTTCCCAGATTACCTTTAATTTACTCTATCTTTGTTTGGTCTAATTTCATTTTTACTTATCTACATACATATCATTTTCCTAAACTACTCGAGAACAATTGTCTTGTTTTCAACTTTGTATCCTCACCATCTAACACAGTCCCTGGTACATGGGCAATAGTTAACAAATGCTTATTTATTTTAATTAAATATAGCAATCACACATTTCTATAGCACTTTATTCAAGAGTGTCCTGGAACCAGCTCAAACCAGCTTACAAGAACCAATTGTTAACTTTTACAACTCAGAAACTGGTAAATACTACAAGTCAGGGCTTGATTTATTGTTCTATTTATTGTCTAGATTTAAGAAAGTGAGAGAGAAAATGTTCATAATAAAACATAACCTTAAAAGTAAGTAATATATATTATTTTTGGAGAGCCAACTGGTAAACATTTAGATTCAAGGAATGTGTTTTTAAGGTCTACAAATATCTTTAATCCCAACAATCCTGTGAAACAGTGAGAGTATGTTATTTCATTTTATAAATACACAAACTGGTTCTCTGAAGAGGTAACCAAGTTATTAATTGTCACATTTAGAATTCTCACCCATCCCTTCTAGCACACCACAATGTAGAAGCTACACTGAGTGCTCAAACCTATCTTTGGAGGATCTCACTGATTTCATTGTAAGGAAAGAACCATATGGTTCTCAATGGGTTGTATGGCTCAGTTTCCTACTGTTGGGCAAACAGACCTTTGCACACATGCTCAAATATCCCAACATTGCTTCCTAATTTTTTTTATAATATACTGCACTCTACTCACATGCTTCATGTGCTTCTGGGCTGTCCTTTGGATGAACCTCAACTGCAATTTCCATTCTTTTTGTGACCCTCAATTCAAGCTCAATTTCAATTCTCCACATACTCTAGTGTGTCATGGTTCATAGTCCTACAACATTACTATAAGAATGTGGGTATTTTTTAATGAATCTTGTTTTGGAGAGAAACTTGATGTCATTGAAATAACTTTGCAATCCAAGGTAATACAAGCCCACTCTCTTCCTCCTGTTCAAATCTGGGGACTAACTCATTGTTATTTTGTTGGGTGTTTTCCTTTGTTTGTAAAGCATTAGGTTGAACTTTAAAGGCCTCATTTAGGAGGTTCTGCAATGTTCATCAACACAATATTATCTAAGAACAGAAGCATTTAGAAGATTTCACCACCTATAGAGAATCTCTCCTCCTCAGTTTGAAGTTAACATTGGATCTCCTACAAGACAACAACAAATGCATCTGGGTTAAATGTGTTCCCTTTTATGATTCACTAGATATTAGTAGAGACAGTGTGGTCTAGGAAAAAGACACCTGGCCTTGGAGTTAGGGACACCTGGGTTCAAGCTCCATCTCTAACGTATATTGGTCTTGTCATTTTAAGCAAGTGCCCCAGGCATCTCTTTAAGACTTTTCTGTTGTTTTGGTTGTCTTTCCTAGAAAATGATTGACTTATGAAGGGAAGGAGACGCTTCACCTAGGAATTCTGTATACCAAAGAAATCACATATCTAACATCCATCTCTAGCTCCTTAATATCAATAAATAAATCATCAAAGAAAGTTATGCCTGTTATATCTTTTCTATAATTGTGTGCAATTTTGGCATATGCGTGGGAGCCACTTAGTCAGAAGGTAATCTTTAAATTGGCTTTTTGTTCTACCAAACTCAAATTGTAAAGACCACAAATAATGGTGCCAATGGGATCTTGTATTTGGGTGCCAATGGGATCTTGTATCCAGCTCCTTCAGTATCCTAAAAGCCATGAACAGAACAGTTTTCACTATCCTTCTTGAAATGTGTTGCTGAAAATGGATCCTAATGGTCCATAAATGGTCTGTCCAGAGCAGTTTCCTTCCTTCCTAACTTGAATCCATCATTGCTGACTACTCAATGTGACTTAGCATAGTCTTGGAGTTTCATATAGCCCAACTTCCTCATTTTATAGATGAAGCAACCAAGGTCCAGAGAGAATAAGTGATCTATCCAAATTCACACAAGATATAAATCCAGGTCCTCTGACTCCAAACTTAATCTCCTTCATGATCCCATCCCAAAGTCTGGAAAAGGACCTACTTCTTGTTACTCTCAGACAAGAACTCTCCATCCCCCTCAACTTGGCTTGTATCTCTCCATCTCTGAACGAAAAATCCTACCCTTAATAACTCCTCATGGTCAGCCACCAATCCACAATCACATTCCTATTCTGCTCCCCCTTTTTGGCTCAGAATTCCTTTCCTTTAGAAGGGCTGTTCCAATTAGGAGACAGAGAAGAGCCTTTGAATCAGAAAATATAGATTTGAGGTTTAGCTCCAGTCCTTAGGAGTTCTATGATAATAGATGACCAAATTACAAAATGTCTTTAAACCTCAGTTTCTCCATATGTAAATAATAGGGACAATAAGCCTTGAATCATTCACTTCACAGCTGTTGCACGTAAACCATTGTATAGAATGAAAAGAGTAATAGATTTGAAGCCAAGAAACCTGAGTTCAAATCCTAGTCCCAATATGGACTGTTAGTGTGACTTTGTACAAGGGTCAGATTCTTTATATATAATTTGTGGAGACTAATACTTGCCTGCCTCCCTCCAAAGTTGTTAGGAAAATAGCACTCTGTAGACCCTTCAAGTGCCATATATAAATGAAGCAACTTAGATGGCACTCCAGAAACATTGCTAGACTTGGATTCAAGACCTGAATTCAGGAGGAAGCTGGGTAGCTCAGTGGATTGAGAGTCAGGGCCAGAAATGGGAGATCCTGGGTTCAAATCTAGCCTCAGACACTTCCCAGCTATGTGACCCTGGGCAAGTCACTTAATCCCCATTGCCTACCCTTACCACTCTTCTGCCTTGGAACCAATACACAGTATTGATTCCAAGATAGAAGGTAAGGGCTTAAAAAAAAAGACATGAATTCAAAATTTGCCTTAGATATTTTTAGAGTCTTGTGACTTTTAGCAAATAACTTACATACTCTCTTAGCTTCAATTTCCTCATCTACACAATAAAAGTAATAAAATGACTTACCTTATAGGGTTGTTGTGAGCATGAAAAGAGATACCATATTTAAAATGCTTTACACGCTGAAAAGCATTATGTAAATGACAGTTATCATTGTGTTTATTATTATTATTGTTATTATTATTCAGCAGTATAGCATCACGTAAATATGAGTTGTCCTTCATGTTATCTGGTCTCTCCTTCCTTCTGCAAACCTTCCTTTTTTTCCAATGAGGAAAAGTCCACCTGGGTGGCAGAAAGTAGTAACGATGCAGTGGGCTGCCAATGAAGAAACTGAGATCCTTGGAAAAAGGAGGGTGTGATGTGTGGCAAGGCTTGTTAATGAAGAAACTGCTAATGAGATCTCACTATATTATTAGAACAGAAGTGCCAAGTCTTCCTATTAAAATCCCATTATTAGTCTCTCTTCATGTGTGGTAGAGTGAAGGTCAAAGCTCATGGAATTTATAACAATTCAGAGAGAAGTTAGACCAGGGTGAATGCTTTCTGGACAATGCCACTGTGGAGGAAAATAAAAAAGCAAAGTCAGAGGCAGGCAGCAGCTCTGGACCTCAGACACAATATCGCCTTGGTGACCAGACAGTTCCAAGCCCAATGAGGCTATGTGACCTTGGGGAAGTCCAATTGTCTGTAGGGGTTTTAATTGATCTCATCTATTAAAATCAGACTGTTGGACTGAGGAATAAAGGAACTGAGCACTTATTAAGCATCTTCTTTGTGCCACACACTCTGCTAAGTGCCTTACAAATATTATCTAGTTTGATCCTAACAACAACACTGGAAGGTAAGTGCTATTATCTTCATTTTATAGGGAAACTGAGGCAGGCAGAACTTAGTGACTTGCCAGGATCACATAGTTAATATGAGGTCAAATTTGGACGCAGGTCTTCCTGACCCCAATGCCTCTCTATCTCCTGAACTAGCTAGCTCACTGGTTAAATGGTTTCTAAAATCCTCAATAGCATGGTGGCAGTGGCCAGAACTTTAGACCTGGTTTCAAATCCTGCATCTTTTCCTCACTAAAAATGTGAAGTTGAGCAAATCCCTGAGCCTCAGACTGCTCATTCTGCAAAAATGAGGACAATAATAATCAAACCATCGTTTGCAAAGGTTTTGCAAAGATTCAAATAAAATAATGCATGTAAGGAAGGATTTAAAAGGTAAAGCACTGTATGCATGTGAGCTCTTATTATTCTCATTATCATCATTATCTAAGGTCACTTCCAAGCAATCCATATCGTTAGTGCTCATGACAAAAGCACTAAGAAAGCTAATTAACTCCCACCAGCTACCAGGTGAATGGTGATGCCTGAGTCCCAAGGGTAGATTTTCTTCAGTCAAGAATCACCAAGGGAAACAGAAATACTCACCAAAGCTTTTTATAGAGGGATGGGGACTGAAACCATGACTGCCTCTATGTGGGGACTCTGCACACAAAAGCTTCTTTCCAGCAATGCATTTCTATCAATGGCATTTTTTGCAACTTAAGGTTTTAGAACAGCACTTGCAAGATTAGCATATAACTGACCTATATTGTACACATAATATAACTGAGTTCATAGCTCTCTCCTAATTCATTCAAAGCTCCTCCTTTTGAGTAAAGAGTTTCTGCCTTTCTCAGTCTGGCTTCTTACAGAGGCCAAGCCTCCTTTTCTTTTGAATATATTAAAATCAAAAGGCAAAGCAAGTTTAAACTAGGTTGTATAGGGTTCAACTTAGACATGCACAATGCACCTCACTTTTAGACATTCCTACATAATTTTAGCTATACTTCTTTTTCATGTATTCTTTACTTTTCCATGGCAACTTATCATCCCAGCCTTCTCCTCCCCTTCAAGAGATCCAATGAGACTTTCAGAATTTGTGACTTTTATTTCCTCCCTCTCCCTCCCCTCCTCTCTGTCTCTCTCTGTCTCTCTGTCTCTGTCTCTCTCTCCCTGTCTCTCTCTCTGTGTCTCTCTCTGTCTCTCTCTATCCCTATCTCTTCCTTTCACTCTGTCTCTCTTTCTCTCTCTCATTCATTCATTGCCATAAATGGAAAATTATGTGTTTCTCCTCAACTTCTTTAGAAACACGAATTCTATTTCTACAATCTAACTCAAAAAAATAATTTTGACAATAGGAGGAAGGGGAAGGGGTAAGAAAACCAACTGGAGGCATATTTGTAAGCATACTAGACCCTATATTTCCCCCGTCAAATTATACCATATAGGCGGCCACCTACGCTAATCTTTTAAATGACCAAGGCCTTTATAATAACCTCCTAGCTCCCTACCTATAATACTTTTTTTGGTGATCATCAATGGGAAAGAATGAGGATTGTGTATCTGGGATCCTCAGAAACACTGAAAAAGGCATTGTAGTTTAGAGGAAAGAATCTTGGGCTTGCATCCAGGATATTTGGGCTCCCAGCTTATATAAAGACTGTATATCCAGGGGCAGCTCTCTGAACTTCAGCTTTCTCATCCTTAAAATGGAAGTAATAATATCTCTACCATATGCAGTTTTAAGGAAAATAATTTAGGAAGCTTGTCATTAAATGTGAGGTATCATGAATGGGGCAGCTAGGTGGTATAGTGGATAGAGGAGCAGCCCCGGGGCCAGGAAGATTCATCTTCTTGTAAAATGAGCTAGAGATGGAAATGGCAAATCACACCAGTATCTTTGCCAAAAAAAATCTAAGGGTTGAACACGACTGAAAAATGACTAAATAATTAACATGAATTAATTAATTTAAAGCATTAATCAAATGCTTATTGTGTGCAAAAAAAACACCTCTATGCTAAGTGTTAAGGTAAAAATGCAAAAGTAGGATAGTTCCTGCTCTCAAGAAGCTCACATTCTAATAAGATGAAACAAGATATAATGGCAGTCTTAGCTGCGTGTTAGAAAAGTCTCATGGTCCTTAGGGAGCAGCAACAAAGCAGATGGTAATTTATCTCCTTTAATGTCATTTCCACTGATTAAATCATATGTTTCTAATGTTGAGCCGTTTTACAATTTCTAAGACTTTAATGACAAGAACTTTTTTCTTTTATTTTTCTTTAATAGCTATGGTTTCAGGACCAGAAGAAGCAATAGTTAAGCTACATTTCCATGGATGGCTTCAGGATCTGGTCTGGAAGCAGAAATGGGAAGAGAGAGAAAGAGTGCTGCTTCCCAGCCAGTGGTTGTGGTGAGGGAAGTGAACTCCTTCCCTAATGAAATTGTTCTTCTCATTGATGGCTGCAGAATTCAAGTTTTTGATGATCTGAAAAGCATACTCCAATAGACAAATTGTCAAAGGACATGAACAGGCAATTCTCAAATAAAGAAATTAAAACTATCTTCAGTCATGGGGAAAAAAATGCTTCAAATCACTATTAGTTAGAGACATGCAAATTACAACAACTCTAAGTAACCACCTCACACCCATCAAAAAGGGGAAATGTTGGAAGAGATGTGAAAAAATAGGAACATTAATACACTGTTGGTGAAGCTTTGATCTGAATGGTTATTCAGGAAACCAGTCTAAAAACTTGCCCAAAAGGTCATTATACTGTGTATACCCCTTTGACCCAGAAATACCACTATTAAGTCTATATTCCAGAGAGATTAAAGCTAGGGGGAAATGACCTAGTTGTACAAAAACATTTATAGTAGATCTTTTATAGTAAATAACTGGAAACTGAAGGAATGTCTATCAATTGGGAATGGCTGAACAAGTTGTAGTATATAATTGTAATGGAATATTTACCATTGGGCCTTAAGAAATGACAAGATGATCACCAAAAAACCTGGAAAGACTTACATGGAGTAATGCAAAGTGAAGTGAGAAGAACCTTTGGTAGGTTCAATTTCTTCATCTATAAAGTGAAAAAGTTAGACTAAATCACTAAAAGCCATGATTTACTAAAATATCACACAGCAAGTTAGTGACAAAACAGAGCATATGGAACCTCAGAATATCAGAACTTCAGAGTAGAAAAAGACTTCAATATCAGTTTGAAGCATCAATTCCCCAACCATATCAAAGAATACTGGAATGGGAAGATACCTTGAAAATCATTATCATCTATTTTATCATTTTATAGATGAGGAAATTAACAGTAAAAATGTGACTTGTTCTAGAGCATATTACTAGTAGCAGAGACAGCCAAAATTAGGAATTCTGATCTCTGTGTCAAATGTCCTTAAAATAAGTTTTGTAATTCAATTCCTGATGTAAAAATTGCATTAGATATAATTAAGACAAAGTTCGTTGACCTTTGAAGGGAGAGCTTGGACCATCAGGCCAGTTGCAAAAGACACTAACTTCTGGAGGAGATGACCATGGAACTTTGATGTGAGGAACCTGAGGAAGTAGGATGGATTCTTCTGGAATGGAGTCAGGCCCAGGAGAAGTTTGTCTGGTATGTGACCACTGGTGGTTGTGGTGTTGGTGTAAGTGGTTATGGTGGTGCAGAAATAATGCCATATGGTAGCTTCCTAGCTTAATTATTCTTGCTCACTAGGTGCTAAACTCAATTGTTTTTGTTTTTTATTGTTGAACCAGGAAAAGTACCACAGAAATGTAAATAGAACTAAATTTTAAAAGGTGAAATTTTTAAAGCCATTTTTTTCTCCAAATATTGACAACTTGCATTTTGGTCTCAGTTACCCTGCCGTTGTTACAGCTCTGGCATGTGGTCAACCAGACTCCACTTGAAGCTCTTTTCCATTTCTCTAGTAATGGAGAAATGATTGCCTGTTTGGGTGGCCTATTTCACTTTTGGAAAGCTCTGTCTCCTACTCTCTTATATTGAAGCCAAAATATGTCTACTTATCACTTCTTTTCATTAGTCCTTGTTCAATTCTCTGAGGCTAAGAATTAGAACTCATCCATTCAGTTCTTTTAACTCCTCTTCTAATACTCTTTCTATTACCATAGGTTACTTAGGCCCAGACAGACAGAGGAAAGAACAGTTGAAATTTGTATTCATAGATAGGCTGCTAAGGCTATACATGATTTATATTCCCTTCCCCAAAATTTTTTCATTTCTGTTGATAATACCCATGGGAATGACTAGTTCCCAAACTAGCTTAGAAGTAGACATTCTGATTTATTTGATGGCCTCTAAGGCGAGTAAATATTCAGTCTAACTGACTTTAGTCCCAGAGGGAGAAACAACCCATAACATTCCCCAGCAAAACTTGTATCACAGTGAGGACTTAATCACAATGAGATCCCATCCCACTTGTGTCAAGATTCCATAGAAGTTTCACCCATCAGTAGGAGCCCTCTTCACTCGCCATCCCTCAGGCAAATATTATCCTTCCAAATAACCCACCTGGCAAAGAACAGACAAAAGCTTCAACCATGGGATATAAAATATCAAGTGACTGAATAATCTCCCAGCCTCCCGCTACCCAAATGGCAGTACTATCAAGAGAGAAACTAGGAAACAGGAGCCTGACATAGAGATAGATACTAGAGAAGAATGTCATATTATACTAAGAGAGAATATATTCATAAGGAAGAAGGGCCAGGACCTGGGCTCCTGGAATCTTTCATTCATACAAATATTCATTCATTCATTCAATATTTAGTAAGCACTTACTTCCTATAGGACAGAGCATTGTACTAAGTGCTGGGGAGAAGTAGACACTGTATATAAGAAAATGCCCACTTCTCGTGGAATTATAGTCAACTAGATGGTCAACATTTATTAAGTGCCTACTATGTCTCAGGCACTGGGCTAATCACTGCAAATACAAATAAAGGCAAAAGACTGCCCCTGTTTTCAAGGACCTCTCAGCCTAAGAGAATCACCATCCTACAAACAATTATGTTCATATAAGAGAGAGAGAGAGAGAGAGAGAGAGAGAGAGAGAGAAGCAGAGGGAGAGGGAGATGAAGAGGAAGAGGGAGAGGAAGAGGAAGAGGAAGAGGGAAGATGAATTTGAAAAAACTCATAGCATTAAGGGAGATTGGGGAAGTCTTATAATCCACTGTGAAGAGATGTGGATAGCTATAATACACAATATCCCAGGGTAAGTGATTAAACAGATGCAAAATATAATGCTACATGAATTCTGAAAGGGACGATCATTATTAACCAACACTTATCAGGGAATGTTTCAATGAAGCATTGGCATATAAGTTGAGTTTGGCTTTTTCAAGCTACAAAGAGGGTTGTGGTAGTCACATAAAACAATCAAAACAGATAATTGTGTGTAGAAGAGATGTTTATTTGATGGCTGTGTTATAATAGCAATAATAATAGTAATCCACATTTAGAAAGAACTTACTAGGTGCCATGTACTGTGCTAAGCACTTTACTATTCCAATGTCATTTTTTCCTTGCAACAACTCAGTGAGGCAGGTGTTGTTAATATACTCATTGTACAGATGAAGAAACTGTGGCAAACAGTGATTCAGTGATTTGCCCAGGCTTCCACAGCTAATGTTGCCAGATAATAACAAAAACACCAAATCTCATGGTTAGAAGGATTTTCAGAGTCCATGTACTCTACCCAGTACCACTTCTACTACAAGATACCCCTTCTATAACATCACTAACAATTAGCATCCATAAGTCTTTGCTTGAAAACCTCCAGTGTTAGAGAGTCTACTGCCTTCAGTGGCAAACCATTCCACTTTGGGTTAACACTAATTTTTACAAGTTCCATTAAATTGGAATTTGCTTGTCTAATATTCTCATCTGTTCTTCTAGGAATGCTATATAAGAGTAAGCAGAAAAGTCTCATCCATTTTCCACATGGAAAATCTTCAAATATTTGAAGAGAGCTATCATATGACCCTTTAGCCTTCTCTTCTCTTCTGAAGCTAAGCAACCACAATTTCTTCAATCAATTCTCATATGGTATGACCTCTGGGACCCTCAACATATTAGTTGCCTTTGTAAGGTTTTTCTCCATCTTGTCTATATCCCTCCCAGAATTAAATAGTCCAGATGTGCTATATGTATTTTTTTAAACCTTACCTTACATCTTAGAATCCATACTGTGTATTGGTTCCAAGGCAGTAGAATGGTAAAAGCTAGGCTATGGGGGTTAAGTGACTTGCCCAGGGTCACATAGCTAGGATATGTTTTGAGTCCAGATTTGAACCTAAGACCTCCCATCTCTAGACATGGCTCCCAATCTACTGAGCCACCTAGTTGCCCTTGCTATAAGGCTACTAATGCATCCTTGAAGATCATTACCTTTGTGGCTACCGTAGCATAAAATGTGGATGCATATTCAGTCTGCATTTCATCTACTAAAGCTCCCAAAATTGCTTAGAGGAAATATTGAGTTGCCTTGTTTCCCTCATTTTCTACTTCTGTGGTTATTTTTAATCCAAATATAGAACTTTACAATGGCTCCAACCAAATTTCATCTTTGGAGAGTTCATCAATTCTAGCCTATTGAGTTCTTTTTCAATTTTGTTTTTGTTATTTATCATATTAACTATCATCATGGCTTCATTCAACTGAAAATTTTACACACAAGATGTCTATCCTTTTGTCTAAGTAATAGATTTTTAAAATGTTGAACAACTCAGGACCAAATGAATTAATGTATAAATTTAAGAAGCATTTAGTAAGCATTACTATATGCTAGACATTTAAAAGTTCTGGTGATGGGGCAGCTAGGTGACTCAGTGGACGGAAAGCCAGGTCTGGAGATAGGGGGTCCTGGGTTCATATCTGATTTCAGATACTTCCTGACTGTGTGACCCTGGACAAGTCACTTAATGTCCTTTGCCTAGCCCTTATTGCTCTTCTGCAAGTAAGTAGTTTTTTTAAATGCTGTTGATAAAAACACAAAGAGATAAGCACAATTCCTCCCTCAAGGAGCTTATATGCTCAAAAGAATGACAAAATAGAATGGCAGAGTCCCAGAGAACCAACTGTGAAATTTACAGTGTGATCATTTATACCTCAGAAATCCACAAATGCTACAAATTCAGGCTTGTCCAGACTTTAGACACTTAATGGAGAAAATGGGACATAATGCAGATTAAACTAAAAAGCATATCCTGCTTTCCCTTGATCTAGTTATTAAGCTTTTATCAGCACCACTCCAAGAAGTCACAGAAATGGTCAATAGACACAGGGTAATTGTCTGATGCCCTTTCCAGGAATGGTACTATAAATTTGATTTGCATAGGGGCATGGTATAAAGGTAAAGCCTAGTATATCACTAGAAATTTCTCTATAAATTAACAAATACTCTCCAGATTGGCACAAAATCCGGTAGTCTACAAATGTATAGAGCAGGAGTAGGCAAACTATAGATGGTCCATACACTGTTTTTATACTCTCCATTAGCTAAGAATGTTTACATTTAAAATAAAGCTTCATTGTATTTAAATTTTAAAATAGATACATATTTGCATAGATATATATTTTTACATTTTAGCTCATGGCCCATACAAAAACAGATCAGAATTGACCCTCAGGATGTAGTTTGCTGACCTCAGCTATAGCACAGGAGTCCCTAACCTGGAATCTATAGACAATCTATGGATAGTTTTCAGAGAGTTCATGATCTTGTTTGGGAAAAAAATACATTCTTATTTTAATATAATTGTGTTCCTTTGCAATCCTATGTATTTTAACCATTTAAAAATATTATTCTGAGAAAGGGTTCATAGACTTCACCTCACTGCCAAGTGTGTCCATAGTGCAAAAAAAAAATTGATTGAGTCCTTGTACATGAAGGTGTCTCAGTTTGTAATCAGAGGAACCAGCCCCACCATTTATTAGTCACATGGTCATGGGCAAATGATTCTACATCACTGACCTTCAGCTTCCTTACCTATAAAAGGAGTTGGTAATAAGAAAGAACTGTCATGAAGAACATGTGAGTTAAGTCATATCAAAGCAGTAATTCTGTGATCTGGTGAAAGATAAATATGCAGAGTCCAAGAGATATAAGAGAGTTAAGATTTTTTTTTCCTGATTCCATTTTAAGAAGTCTGTCCAAGGCAGATAGAGGATGAATTTGGGTGCTTAGAAGTAAGAATGGCAGGCTCAGGACAGCCTTGGCATAAAAACAAACATATGCAATTGAGAGAAATAAATTCTACCAGAGGAATCACAAAAACAAATGTTTCAATGAGCAGGATTTGTGTAGTGCAGTGATTATTTGGTTTTGATTTCAGCCAGAACCAGAAGCAAATGGAGGTGTCCATTATCAAAAAGGTTCCTGCTTCTAGCTGGGGCTAAAATTCCTTCTCTGACTTTGTAGGGGATAGAATTTGGGAACCTCTTCAACTGAGGATTAGTGGAGACTCCATTTATTCATGTTATGCCCATATGCTGTAGACACTTGGTCATGTAGCCTCCTGGTAGATACTTAGAATGGAAAAACAGGAAGTAGTTTGTTTTAGCCAGGTTGCTTCTGCTAGCATGGATTGAACTAGAATAAACTCAGTTCCACAAATATCTGTTAATTGCCTACAATATTCAGCACAAAGTAGTTTCATGGCTAGAGAGCTGACTTCATAGTCAAGAAGTCCTAGATTTGAGTCCTGCCTCTGATATTGGCTGAGTGTCTCTGGTCACTTAAGTTCTTGGTGCCCCAAGCACAGTCTAGGACCTGGATTCCTAAACTCTTTTTGTACAATTGACCCCTTTAACAATCTGGTGAAGACTATGAACTTCCCAAAATAATGTTTTGAAATGCACAAAATATAATGTATAAAGTTACAAAAGAAACACATATTAAAATACTTATAAATATTTTGTTGTTGTTCAGTCGTTTCAGTAGTGTCTACTAGTTTACCTAGGTGACCCTTGAGCAAATCATTACTTTCTCTGGTTCTTTCTTTTAGTCATAATTGGACTGTGTGAGTTCTTGTGTCACTTCTAGCTCTAAATCTATGTTTCTATAAAAATACAATATGTACACCTGGCTTCGTGACCCCATTTGGAGTTTTCTTGGCAAAGAAATTGAAGTGGTTTGCCTTTCCCTTCTCCAGCTCACTTTACAAATGAGAAAATTGAGGCAAACAGGATTAAGCAACTTGCCCAGAATCACATAGTGTCTGAGGCTAAATTTGAACTCAGGAAGATGAGTCTTCCTGGCTCTAGGCTCAGCATCAATCCACTATGCACTAGTCATAAATGTATGTGTGTATATGTATGTATGTACATACTTATATACATTTGTATATATATATATATATATGTGTGTGTGTGTGTGTGTATGTGTATAGATATAGAGATGGAAACAGAGATAGAGATACCCATAGAAACAGATTATAGATAGATATAAATATGGGTATAGAGGATACACATATATCCCTGAGGATTCTCTTATCAGAAGTTCTCTACACAGAAGAAATCACTGAATTAGTCTCCTTGTGCCTCATCCCCCTCCCAAAATTACTAGATCTTGTTCTAAGCACTGGAGCAGGAAAGACGAAAATAAAATTATCCTTGCCCTCAAGGAGCTTATATTTTATCTGTAAATTGACCAAACAAATCACATGTTTCCCAATGTTTCTCTTATGAAATGAGAAGCTTGAACTAAATAGTTATTGAAGTCCCTCTCATTTCTCTATGTATGATCCTCTGAAATCCTGAGATTCTGTGAATGAGTTTTATCAGTTCTAAAATTCTGCATAAATGTGAGCTCCTCTCACCTCCATCTGCTTTTGACTCAGACCTCTTGACTTGCCGGATTGTTTTCTTGCTGACTCTTTCTTGGCTCTGAATACCCTGGTTCTTGGCCAATTCCCCCAGAATCAAGGTAGATGTCCTGCTGCTGTTCCTTCCTGCCCCTCTGGAACTATTCATCTATAACCTTGAACCCCTTGTTGCTCCCTTCCCTACCCTCCTAAATGTCGAAGAGCAATAGAGACTTAGATGTGGAGTGAGGTGGTCTAGGTTCAAATCCTCACTCTGCCACTTGCTACTGAGGTGACCCTTTGGCAAATCATTAATCTCTCAGGCTCTCCTTTTCCTCATAGTTGGACTCATGACTTCTAATGTTACTTCTGACTCTAAATCTGTTTCTATAAAAATACAATATGTGCAACTGGCTTCTTTGTCAGGACTAGTGTTCTCTGGCTATGAGCAATTGCTCTGTCAGCCACAGAATACGTTTCCAAAATCCAGCATAGTATCAGAGGGAGTATTTAAGGCAGGAATAATAATAACATTCCACATATAGGTAGCACTTCAAGGCTTGCCATATGGAGCACCACAGACTTAGAAAAATCACAATTGCAGGTGACCCAGTGGCTAATGGAAAGTTACCCAGCGGATATAAACAAGCTGCAGCATTATTACTAATGATGATCTATGGTGCAAGAAGGAGAACAAAAAGGCACCTTCAAGGGCATCTATGACCAAAAAAAGGAGGAGGGCAGCTCATGTATCAAGAGTCAGGCATAGCAGATGAATAGTCCACAAGCAACGAGGGGAGTCATAAAAGATTAAGAGCACAAATGAGAAAATGGATTTAAGGCACATTGAAAGTCTTAAAGTATTATATAAATGTCATCTTCTTCATCCTCATCATCAATATTATTGCCATTATTATTATTATTATTATTATTTCAGCATAGTCTGATGGAGAGAGTGTTGGACTTAGAGTCACAAAGCCCTGTTCCTGTCTCTGAAACTTGCTAGCCATGTTACCATGGACAAGTCACTTAGTCCCTCCAGCCTCTGGCAACTCCATAAGACAAATCCCCTGTTATGGAGGAGATAGGATCTGTGTTATTGAAATGAATTCTTGTGATATGGGTAAAGCTGATTGGGATCTCATCCAAAGAATTGACTGATGGCTGAAACTGACTCCATTGTGAGGAAAAAAAGCTTTATTGTACCAGCAGAAAGCAATGACACAGGACAGCTCTGAGGGATTTATGGTAAAGGACGCTACCCACATTCAGAGGAAGGACTGCAGGAGAGGAAACATATAAGAAAAACAAATGCTTGAACACATGGGCTGAGGAAGACATGATTGGGGATGTCGACTCGAAACTACCACACCAATGCAACTAACAACAATTTGGAAATAGGTCTTGATCAATGATACATGATAAAACCAGTGGAAATGTGCGTCGGCCATGGGTGGGGAGGTGCGGGGGGGTGAAGGGGAAAGTAGGAGCATGAATCATGTAACCATGTTAAAAACAAATATTAATAAATGTTTAAAAAAAGCTTTACTATAAGAGAATATAGTAATAGGCTGGTTATAGATAGTTAGCCAGCTAGTAGAGTAAATAAGGTAAGTGAAGATAAAAGTGGGTAGGGGGTTTCAAGAAGGCTTTTTATCTTGATTAGTTGCTAAAAAATAAGTTATTTGTTTGGGGAGTTATTGCCCTGTATTTCCAAGGAAATAAGGTCACTTTACCCATGATCCACTTTGGTCTGACCCATGGTCCCACTTTGGTCTGCATGACTTTAACCATGATTCACTCTGTTTTCCCAGAAGGGGTAAAAATCACTATGTATATGGGATACTAATGAAATATTAAACACTCCAGGGCAACTTCAGGTTACTTTTGCCTGTTTCTGTGCAGACTCCAAAGGAAGTCAGTGATTGTGGGAAATGAACATCATTTGAATCCAGTCCTGTGTGACTGGGAAATTAAACTACCTATACTTGCTTTTCAGAGACCCCAACCAAAGACCTGGATTATATTTAAAGACTGATGTGAGGAATTGTCTTATAATTGTAAATCTAAGTAACTCACGAATCTTCTCTGAAAGGTAGTCCCATACTAATATCTACTGGTTATTGTTTCTATGGTTTCTTGATTGTTTTCAGATACTTGATGGGATTTGTGGGACATTTAGTCCACATCACTTATCCCTATAAAAATTATATGTTCTTTGTGTAGTATTACTATTATAAATACACAGAGAGATAGACAGAGAGACAGAGACAGAGACAGTCATTTAGCACTTCCTATATGCCAGGAACCAGGCAGATTGTAAAAGAGAGATGCTAAAGTCAGGTAGCCAAGATGGTAGACTGTGAATAGCACTCAAAAGATAAAATAATAAATAAGGAAGGACTGCCTGGAATCCTACGTTGGACACTAGCTGTGTGACCATGGACAATTCACTTAAATTCTCTGAGTCTCGATGCCTGTATAGAGTAGGGTAGTATTGGTAGCAAAAGTACAAAAAGAGAAGATCATAGGGTTTTAGAAATAGAAAGAATGACATAATAGGGAATTTCAGTCTAGTTCATTCTACCTCCACAGCATCCCCCAAATCCTTCTCTCCACTCACAGAACCACCAGCCTAATTTAGGTCCTTATTACTTCTCACCTGGATAATTACAATGGCCTCCTGATTGATTTCCCTGCAACTATCAAATTCATATCACAAATCACAAATCTTATCATTTTTCTTTCCTTTTCCACAGAACTTTGTCTTTCCCCTCCCTCTGGAATCCCTGGCATCCTTCATTTCCAGAGTGATCTCATATTTAGTGTGTTCAAAAATTGCAAAAAAAATTTTAAAAATTATAGACTTTATAAATAATACACTGCCCTTCTAAATTTATAAGGGAAGAAACTACTACTACTAGAAGTGAAGTCACTCCCCCAAAGTCACAACACAAAATTAGTTAAAGGAAAGTCTGGGATTAGAATTGTTCTTCCCTCACAGGTCTTACTATTACACAATCCTACCTCCATCTATGCCTTAATTTATATGTTTCATGCCCCTAGAAAGGATGATATAAAAGCACTAAGACATTGAAAGGATGAGTTTACCTAATTTAATCCCATTGTCAACCATGAAGGAGCTGGAAAAGAATGCAGGACCCACAATTCAAATGGAGAGAAAAGTACTCCTAAGTGCAATACCACTCTCTGGTAACAGCATTGTGACAATAATGGTGGTAATTCTAGGCAGTGGTAGCAAGCAGATAAGTGAGGTATTTCTGGGCAGAGAGCCATCTCAGTGCCTCTCAAATCATGTTGCCTTGGCACCACACAAACCTCCTTGTAACACCCACCATAATAGTACTTTAGATTTGCTTTATAGCTTACTAGGTGCTTTCAACATCCATTATCTCCTTTGATTCATTTGCTCAAAACAACAGCCCTTTGAGGTATGTAGGGAAGGAGTTATTATTTCCATTTTGACAAAGAATAAAAAAAAGACAGTCCAGAGAGGTGAACATTCTATCTCCATTGTCTGCTAGCTCTCATCAACAATAGTCTAGGTCAATTGAACTGTGAGAGTCCTATTAGGTATCCTAGTCTTTTCTTAGGCTTTTTTGCTAGATATAATCTATGTCCAACCCCCATAGATGGAGGTACCTCAAAACTCTATTCTGTGCCCTATTCTATTTCAGTACTTTCTTTTGTATCTCTGTCTCTGTCTCTGTCTCTCCCTTTTCCCCTTCCTCCTATAAGTCGACTCATTATCTTTATTCACACGACTCCCAAATAAACATATTCAGTCTGTCCATCTCTCCTGAGCTTCAGTCCTAAATCACCAACCAACTATTGGGCATCTCCCTGAAATAATTTCAAATTCAGTATAACCAACATAGAACTCATCCTCTTTCTTCTTTCTTTTCTAATCCTCTTCCTTCCCTCCCTATCTTTTTTCCCACTTTTTTTATTTAGAATATTTTTCCATGGTCACATGATTCATGATCTGCCCCCTGCTCTTTTCTTCCCTCTCCTGAATTCAACAAGCAGTTCCACTGGATTATACATGTATCATTGTCCAAAACCTATTTCCGTGTTATTCATATCTACAGCAGTGCGATCCTTTAACATCAAAACCCCAATCACATTATGTGATCAATCACATATTTTTCTTATGCATTTCTATTCCCACAGTTCTTTCTCTGGATGTGGACAGCATTCTTTCTCAGAAGTTCCTCTGAAATGTCCTATATCATTGCATTGCTGCTAGTAAAGAAATCCATTACATTCGATTGTGCCATAATGTAGCAGTCTCTGTGTACAATGTTCTCCTGGTTTTGCTACTTTCACTCTGCATCAATTCCTGGAGGTCTTTCCAGTTGGCATGGAACTGCTCCAGTTCATTATTCTTTTGAGCACAATAGTATTTCATCACCAACAGATACCACAATTTTTTCAGCCATTTCCCAATCAATGGATATCCCCACATTTTCCAATGTTTTGCTACCACAAAGAGCAAGGCTATAAATATTTTTGTACAATTTTTTTTTCCTTATTATCTCTTTGGGGTACAAACCCAGCAGTGGTATGGCTGGATCAAAAGGGTAGGCATTGTTTTAAAGCCCTTTGTGCCTAATTCCAAATTGCCCCCCAGAATGGCTGGACCAATTCACAATTCTACCAGCAGTGTATTAATGTCCCCATTTTGCCACATCCCCTCCAACATTTATCTCTTTCTTTTGCTGCCATATTGTCTGCCTGCTAGACGTAAGGTGGTTGTAATGCAGGGTTGCAGCAAAAGCTCTTGCTTTTGCAAACCAACTGTAGCAGCCCTGACTGTTGGAAAGAATGGAATGTTGACCCAAGGCTCACGGCAAAACCGTTGGAGTCTGGGAGTATTCCTGTAGAACCAACTGGGGGGCCTTTAGTTTTGGGGGCTTTTTGGGCTTTGCCTATTTTCCCTTGACCTCTCCCTTGACATCCTGCTATTCCCTGGATTTCCCCATTGGGCCCTGGGAGGAGAGTATTTTGGTGGGTGGAGATCTTGGGAATTAGCTTCTGTAGGCAGGCAGGACAACCTGAATCAAGCCATCCCCTTATCTAGTGATCTGATAAACCTTATTACCTCAGGGCAGTGAAATTATCCCTGACTGAGGGAGCCGGCCTCCCTCAGCCTGACCCCCTCTTCTGTGACCCTCCCCCAGCACCAGCTTCTCCTCTAGCAGTAGTTAACAGACCTCAAGACCTTTTACCTTCAGCTTACCCTTGACCTTAATAAACTCCTTTGGCTTTTATACAAAGAGCTTCTGGTGAATCATTGTACTAAGTATTAGGGCAACAGCTGAAGAGGGAAAGAATAACTGTCCTTTTATTTTTTGAGGGCTAAAGCAGGCATTCTATCTTGGGCAGAAAGTGGGTTAGTTTCCTCTTCCTGTACTCTGGGATTTGTTCTCCAGAAGGGAAGAACTCTTTACTCCTCCCCTCTAGGGAGCTTAGAATAACAGCAGGGTGCTGAATAAAACCTTCAGCCAGGCTTCTCACAGTTTCTGGCTGACCTAAGTTGCTCTGTATTAAGAGATAGCCTTCCTTGCCTAAAGACCCTGCTGATACAACCCAGTGCCCTCAAGTACAAACTTGATTGATTGAGCAGCCCTATCATACTTCCTTTTTATTCCATAATAGGTGGTAGTTCAGAGTTGTTCTAATTTGCATTTCTTTAATCAGGATTCCCTCCCTAACTTTGTTAAAAGCAAGACCTTTCAGTAACCCAAGTTCCCATCCTCACAGTCATCCTCAATTCTTCCTTCTCCTTTATCTTTAAAATTCAATGTCAGAATCTTGTCAATTCAACTCCTTGCCACCCTTCCTATTCTTCTCTCCACTCACAGGATCACCAACCTAACAGGTTCTCATCACTTCTCTCTCAGTTCATTGCAATGGACTCTTGATTGGTCTCCCCACAACTATAAAATTCATAGTATTAAAATACAGATTTGATCATGTCTCTCCCTTCCACAAATATTTATTGCCACCTTATTGTTTCTAAAATAAAACACAAACTCCTGTGTTTAGCTTTTAAACTAGCTCCAACTTGTCTTTACAGACTGATTTCACATTATTTCCTCACACTCTCTAACCAATTTGGCCTCACTGCCCTTTCCTGTGTCTGTGTGTGTATTTTATATATTTATTTATATTTACATGTTTATTAATATTTTATATATTTATATAAATATATGAGTGTGCATCTCCTACCAGGTTATGCTCCAAGCCAAGAATGATTTATCCCACCCTTGGAATCCTTTCAAAAAGAGATTTTATTCAAATGCCAACACATATATAAGGCCTTTCCTAACCCCTCCCCACCATAATAATTTTGTATTTACTTGTCTCCATCTTATATTTGTTTATCTGTGAATATAAGGTGTTTCCTACCAGTAGGGTGTTGGCTCTTTGAGACAAAGGACTGTTTCATTTCAGCTTTGTATCTCTAATGTCTTGCACATAACGGCTACTTAACAAAAAACAATAACATTATTTATAATTAATAAAAGTTTGTTGAATTAAAATGAGCTTACTCCCTATTTCAAAGCAGATACTCTCCCAGATAATAATGGTCCCCATGCCTGGAATGACTTCACCCCTTACAACCATCTCATGGAATTATTGGCATTTTTCAAGGACTAAGAAAACACCACCCCATGGGGTACCACTGAATTCACATGAAGTTTCCTCTCTGCTCTAAAACAGATAAGAAAGAGAAGCTACCTCCTAGCTTGTCTTAGCTCGCTTGTCTAGCTTGCTTCTTAAGTAATAAGCATATATATTGTGAGAAATTTTTCTAATTTGATACAGACATGCAAATCTATTTTTAAAAAAACTACTTTTAGAAGGGAATACAATTTAAATATAATAATAAAATAAAAAATAACTAAATGATTTGTGGTTATTCAATTGTTTCAGTTCTATCCAATGCTTCATGGTCCCATTTAGGGTTTTCTTGGCAAAGACACTGGAGTGGTTTGCCATTTACTTCCCTGACTCATTTTATAGATGGGGAACTGAGACAAACAGGTTTAAGTCTTGTGCGTAGGGTCACATAGCTAGTAAATGTCTGGGGCTAGATTGAGCTCAAGAAGATGAGTCTATCTGATTTCAAGCCCAGTATGAACTGTACTACCTCGCTGCCATAAGTTAATTAATTGAATGAATGAATATAAATCTAATAATAATAAATCCAATAAAGCAATAATTGCTAAAAAATATTCAAAACAAGTCATCCAAAAATAATAGAATTATATTATAAATTGGTACCATCATGGGGTACCATTGGATTTGCTTATTTGACATGAAGCATTCTCCCAGCTCTAAACCAGAAAGATAAGAAAGATGAGCTGCCTTCTAGCTTGCCTCAAGAGCAAACACACAAAGAAAGATGTGGTCTTGGGTTTCACTGCAAGAAAAGAGAGCAAGAAAGAGAAGGACTGCAGAAGGGTTATATCTGGGCTACTGGTTTGCCCATCAGAAAAGAAAGTACCAAAGAAAGAGACCAGCTGCTGAACATTTATCTGTCTTCTAGGAAAAAAATCCCATAAAATAGAGTGAAGCCTTAAGTGATTATTTCCTGTATACTTCCCTCTTACTAAAATCTTCATAGCCTAGTCTTCATATCCTCCTGAGAGTTGGGGAAAATTTTAAAGTTTTTGCATCTCAAGGTCTAAGTCAAATCAGAGTCACTGAGATTGTTCTTCCCCTATTAAGGACAGTTAATCTGTGAACTGGCATAGCCTAAAGGAAAGTCATTCAGCAGTCTAATCAACTGGGTTCATTGCTGCCCTTTTTGTCAAGACCTATTTTTCTTTTTTGGAAGGGAAAATTGAAATGTGGGGATGAAGGAGTGGGCAGGGAGTCTTACATTACTATACAACAGATTTTCTAAGTAGGTAGAAGTTTATGTAGTGTCTCTCAATCAATATCTATGATATTAATTAGGCTTTCATTTGAAATTATTTAAAACTTCTATTTAAGAAGGTCACCCAAAGCAACCCAGGTACCTTATTTCTCAACAGCCTACAATCCATATTCCCCCATCTTTTCCATACTTCTCCATCTGGCTCTTTGAGCTTAATTTAATGGATTAATTTCCCCCATTAGAATGTATGATCCTCAAGGGCAGGGATTGTCTTTCTTTCTACTTATATTTGTATCCCCAGTGCTTAGCACATTGTAAGCATTTAGTAAATGTTTGTTGGCAAACATATATTAAGTACTTACTGAGTATGAGGCTCTTAGCTAGATCATGAATCTACAAGAATACAAAGCCAACACAAACCTGGCTATTAGTTTAAAATTTAAGGGAAACGGTGGAATTGTGTGTCAGCTAAGGGGAGGGTTAGGGAGGTTTGGGGGAGAGGGAAAGAACATGAAATATATAACTATGGGAAAATATTCAAAATTAAAATTTTTAAAAATTTAAAAAAACACAAATTGGGCTTTGAAGGAAATTTCTATCAGTGATGTAAACTTTGTTGAGTATTTACCTTCCTGTTCTATATCTTGCCTGATGCTTATTTCAGACAGTCATTAAGAAGGGTTTTTAAAATTTTTATCTTTCAAAGAACTCTGAATGATATAATTAGATTCATGACAATTTTTTTATTTTAATTTTTAAAATCAATTACATGTAATAACAAATTTCCACATAAGTTTTCCAATTACATGATCAAACTTGTCTCCTTCTCTCTCTTTCCTTCCCCCTCCCAGAGATGGCAAGGGATTTGATCTGAGTTATACATGCATAATGTTGTGAGGAAGATTAGTTAGTAATTAATTAAGTATTAAGGTTGGACCTAGCAGGAAGGGCTGGAGCATTCCAAGATGGAATGAAGGAGCAGGAAGTGGGCTTGTGCTCTAAGAGAGACTCCATTAGTGGTTGGCACAAACTGTTGCTAGCCCTGGGAGATCTCAGACCTGCATCCTGATTCCCTGGGATCCTGAGTGGTGGTGGCATCTAGCAAGTGGACAAGAACTACAGAGCAGCAGCACCAAGTGGAGGAGGAGTTTGGGATCTGGTGGACAACATCTCAAGCACACTCTCTCTTCTTGGATACCTTGGACCACCTTGGCTTTTGGCATTCCTGTGATCATCTTTGGATAACAGTGAGAACCCTCAAAGCTACCCTCAGCCCCTTTAGCTGTGCTGTTCAAACCTGGCTGGAACCAGGTTTGAAGCTGCCTTCCAGTGACTCCATTACTGCTCCTTTGAACCCTACCTGGCCTAGGTCAAATAGAGTTAGTGTAGACAAGTCCTCCCCTTGTCCCTGTGTTTTGCCCTTTAGGGTATTAAATGTAGAATCCCCTATCCCACCTTTATAAGTTAAACATAATTAAAACTGTTAAAACCTTTTACCTTGCCTTCTGGTTCCATAGACTCTGGCCTAGTGGTGAGCTGGGAGACCATTAGCTTAACTGCCATTCTGACTGTTAACAGTTAATACCAGCTTAGCAATGAACTCTGATCTCCCTATCCTGGTCCTGTCTCTCCTTAAACCCAGTGTGTGTACCCACAAACCATTAGGTTATATTTTAACATCCCTGGTGCCCAATCCTTTTACAATAATCATGTAAAACATATATGACAGTTTTAATGGAAAAATACCACTGTAAGGTAGTATTTTGTTTTGACCAATTAAATGCTTAAAAAAAACCAAAAAAATAAAATAAAATAAAATTTAAGGGAAAGAGAAGCATGGAGGAAAAACAACCTAATATGATACCAGAAATAGTCACATAAAGTAAAAAAGAGATCCAGTCTAAATACTTCAAAAAATGTGAAAAAGAGCTATCCTTTTGATGTTGAGAGGGCCAGGTTGAGTCAAGAGATTGAAAATGAGTTGGTCCTTAAAGAAAAAGAGAGTCTGCAATATTCAGAGGCATGGATAGTGAAGAAGAATGCATTCCAATCAAGAGAAATGACATAAATAAGGGTTGACTAGTAGCAAACTTTTGACTGGAATGTAAAATATATGAAATGGAGTAAAAAACTCTTAGTAAGTAGAAGTCTGGACTATAAAACCCAGGTATCCTGCCCTCCAGGCCAGTGTTATTTCCACTACACATCACTTCCATCACAGTCTGGGGGAGGCAATGGAATCACTAACTAAGAGAGCAGGGACAGCAAGTGATGATGTTTCTCCTAGCACTGTTTCTGGTTCCTAGACTTCCAAACCATAAGCATAAGATCTCCCACTCAAGGGTCTCTACAGCCTTTTGGATGTGCTTCTTTCCCTCTATATCTCTGTCTCTCTCCTCTTATAAACAGCATGAATATATGCATAGATGTATGCATTACGTGAATATACATATATCATATAGACGTAAACATGTCTTTGCATGTGTATTATATGTGCATATACATGTCCTTATTGAACACATATCTATACATATATGTAGCATAATAGTATCTCTATTAAATATAGAAGTTATATAGCATTTCCAAGTTTGTAAAATGCATTTATATGTGCGTGTATGTGTTGTCTCATTTGATTCTCATAATAGCCTTGTGAAATAGGAGTCACTCTTATCCCGCTTTTACAAATGAGAAGAGTTTAAACCTGTATTCCTAATTCTGAGGCAGATTCTTTATTCACTATGCCACTGCACACATATATATGTATATATACATACATGTGGGACTATTCATATACATGTATATATGTTTATATATTATATATTTACCTACATATGTCTAGAAAGAAATATAAATCTAGATGGCATTGTTTTATGACAATAAACTATTGGTTGTCATTTTCCATATCTCCTCCCACCAATAATTACCTGCCTTTGAAGGAAATGACTGGCAGACATTCCAGTCTGAATTTTTTGTTATTTTTTTTATTTTGCAAACTATTTGAAGACTAAACATTTCCCAGTGGAGTTGAATCCCTGTTGTTTCAGGGGGAGGGGGAAGTCGGGGTTTGGCAATAATAGCTGGGAGACTGCCTAGTGGAGAAAATGTCAGTTCAGATCCTATGAAGGAGACTGAAAGTGACAATTGTGCTGCTTAATTACACACAGACTTTTCTAGTTCTAGTCTTAAAGAGTCAGCATAGTCCAAAGGAAGAAGCATTTAACTGGGAGTTGTACAACCTTGGGGACTGCCCCATCTGAGTCTCAGTTTCTTCATCTGAGAAATGAAGATAATTATTTTTGTGCTCCCTTCCTCTTCTGGGACTGCTAAGAGGAATCTCATTTATAAACCTTAAAATGCCACAAAGAATGCTTTATCATTATCATCCTTATGCCAAGACTCTTCATCTGATGGATCTAGATGGTCTAGCTGCAATGGTTGGCAACCTTCTTGGCCGTGAGAGCCATAAAAGCGAGCAGAAGGAGAAGGATGGAGGTGGAAGGCACTGGAATATGGGACAGGGGCTGAAGGGCCCCCTACGACACATCCTGGGGCTCTGCCCAGACTGGCCTGTTGGGAGGTGGAGCCAGATATGGCTTGAGAGCCATACGTTGCTGACCCCTGGTCCAGCAGCTCAGAAGGGTTATAATCTGAATCCATGAAAGGAATGGTGGAAGCATTGGAAGAAGTATTACTGACCTCACTCACAAGGTTGATTTGGTGAAGAACTTATTGAAAACTGAATATTATTATTAAATTGCCTCTAAGTACTTTCCAGCTTTATTATTCTATGTGGTATGACTTTTTCCCAAGCAAACCCTATGAAATGATTTGACTTAAGAGGCAGCTAGATGACCCAGTGGATAGACCTAGAGTTGGAAACATCTAAAATGAAATCTTACCTTAAACACTTTCTAGCTGACTTTGGATAAGTCAGTTAACCCTCTGGACCTCAGTTTCCTTAACTTCAAAGTGAGGGGAATAGTCAGTCGGCCTCTCATGTCTCTACCAATTCTAAATATATGATCCGATGGAAATAGACTCATTGACCCTCAGAGGCCAATCCTTTTTATTCCCTCCCTTTGTAATCATTTACAACTTTTTTTTCAAGGAGGAAGCATGCTATCTATACCCAAGACCAGAGGAATTGTGACTCAGTTTTCTCCTTAAAGATCCTGTTCCATTTAAAAGACCCATTCTCTCCTGCCCAAAATACTTTGTGGAATTGGCCTAAAAGATAGTGGAATGATGAGGTTGCAGCTATGGCTATAGAATAGAAAACAGCTGCTATGCTGGGCTCCCAAGAAATCTTGAGAAGAGGCAATAGTAGCCAGACTGGCCTTTCTGTCTTCAAGACATATCTGCCATATATCGTCACCTGCCTTACAGGCAGACAGTTGCTGCTTCCTCAAGCCTGTCTATAACTTGTGTCCCCCAGAGGAGTGGGGGGAAGAGCTCCCTGTAACGCTGGCTTCTGACAAGGAAAATTTACCTTTTCCCAGATTTCATGTAAACCAATTAAGAATTATCCAAGGTTTGAATTGGTAGACACCCAGCACCACTGACCCTGAAATGTTCCCTCTCCACGGTTAAGGTTTTTGATCCCTCAAGACCAGTCATGGGAGTGATTCTAACCCCTTTCACAGTCTGATTATTCACACTCAGATTTCATAGAGGAAAGTTTATACTGGAAAGAGCCAGTTCTACCAGTCCCCAGCTACAGTCTTGGACTGGTCAGTTTTCTGGAACTCAGTTTCCTGCTACATAAAGGGGATGGGACCAGATGATGTCACTTCCAGCTCCAATTGTTATAAAAGTCAGGTTTTGAACCTATAGTCTTCTTAGTTTTAAATCATTCAGATGAAATAACAGTACTGGGCTTCCACTGAAGAGCAGAAATAAATACTATCATAGTTCAGAGGGGAGGAAGATCATTGTATACCAGAGTTGTCAGCCAAAGTACCAACTACTGATTTTCCTTCTCAGAGCTCCACTGAGGTTGGGGGCAATCAGAAAAGAAATAGCTTGTTGTTGGAATAAGGGCCATCTCTCAGAAGCATGAAAATCTCTGCAGGATATTAGAGTGTATGGAGGCATGATGGAGTGAAAAGAGAACTATATTCATAAGAAGCCCTAGATTTGATCTTAGCTCTGAGTTTAATAACTGGACACTGAGCAACCTACTTCTCTTCTCTGACACCATCACATTACATAGCCTACTCTTGCTTCTGACCCTGGCCCAACATCTCCCCCACAATTCCCAGATCTAATGTATTATGGTCTTTGCTCTCATTTGCTCCTTTTCAATAGTGATGTCCCTGGGGAATGTTAAGCTCTCTTGAACCATGTCTTTGATGCCTTAAAAGCATAAAACTTTAAGGAAAAAAGGCTTTTGTCCGAGTCTCAGGTCTGTCATTTATTAGTTGAGCAAGATATTTTACTGCTCTGAACATCGTTTTTCTTCTCTGAAGTGAGAAAAATAATATTTGTACTACCTTCTTCACCAAGATACTATGAGGATCAAATTAGATAGAAGGGTAGATAACAAAAGACATACAGATAGCTAGAGACAGATGAATAGAAAAATAAAGAGAGATAGAGACAAAGACAGAAATCAAAGAGAGAAAGGAGAGAGGGAGGGAGGGAGGGAAGGAGAAAGAGGGAAAGAGATAGAGGGATAGAAGGATACAAGGATAGAGGAGGAGAGGGGGAGAGGGGGAAGAGAGAGAGAGTGATCACTGTCAAAGCCTGGTCCCAGTCAGCAGTCGTACTCTATTATTGCTATTTGATCACTTGATCCCTCTCCACTATAACTTTTTTAAAAATTCTTATCTTGGGATAAATTTAGGGCCTGGATATTCAATTTTGTTGGTATGAGTAATTTCCTCTATCAGTGCAAGTCAGTACCTTTACTACAACTTATAGTTTAATATAGTTGCTTAGAGCACTGAGAAGTCAAGCGATTTACCCAGGGTCACACAAAGTGAGTTTAAATTTGAGCCAAGGTCTTCTTGATTTCTAGCCTGACTGTCAGTCCACTATACCATGATAGCTCTCCTATCTTCTCTTATGCCGTGTAATGTGACAAGATGTCATGCCATTCTATATCACATTGTCAAGTCATGTCATATCTTTTCATGCTATGTTATATTATGATATACTATGTTTGATTTATCAGAGTGTGATTCACTTTCTGGCTTAGCTCCCACCTTCTTACGATACCCCTTCCCTTCAAGCAGAATGCTCCATAAATCTATCAGCCTAATTCAATTAGATAAACATGTGGTAAAAAGTGGAAGCATTAATGCCATGTAACACAGGCTGCATATTACATTTACTCTCTGGTGCAGCCCTGCTTGAGGAAGAAACTCTTTTTAGACTTGTTGCCACAGCAAATGTAACAGAAGAGAGCTAACCTAGACATCATTATTAGACAATTGTCTTGCTGTCTCCAAAAAACATTAATACTAAATATGGATAACTAACATGTAGTCATGTATCTATACCAAGATGGGAGGGTGTTGTTTAAGTTTTCATTAAGTATCATGATTAAGACTTCATGGGTAAATGAGAATATGTTGTCACTTCCTAAGGCCTGAAATTTTCTACCTGATTCAATTCTTGCCTCTCTGTGTCCCTGAAATCCCTAGTACTGAAATAGAGCACTATAGAATTTCTCAGAAGAAATGCCCATATATATCAATAATATATATATGGTACCAATGGATATTATATGCTTAATGCTGACAGCTAGAGGAAGACAGACATGTTTCAGCTGCCATTTTCTTTCCTAGTATGTTTCACTCACCTTCAAAGTTTGTAGGTCAGTTATTCAACAAGCATTTATTTAAAATATCTACTATGTGTTGGGTTACTGTGCTAAGCAGTGAGATATAAAGAAAGGTAAAAAATATTCCCTGTCTCCAAAAAGCTCACAATCCTAAGAAAGGAGAAAACGTGTCAGCTATGCATAAACAAGCTATTTACAGGATCAACTAGAAATAATTAACAGTGAAAAGGCCCTAGAATTAAGAGGGATAGAGGAAATCATCTTAAAGAAAAAAAGGAGTTTAGCTGGGTCTTAAAGAAAGTCACAGAAACCAGAAGTCAAAGAAAAAGAAGAAAAAGTTCATTGATGTTAGAGCCCTCTTCCCAGGTATTGCTCATTTGGGAAGGCAAATTAGACAAGTCACTAGTATGGAATATATGTATTCTGGCAAAAGAACTAAAAACATTTCTGTCCTCAACTCTCTCACAAGAATAGAAAGTACCATAAAATATGATCTACATGTAGGCAATTCTATTATTATTTTCATTTTTCTCATCTGACCTTGCCTAGACTTGGACTTTCCTTCCGTCAGCTCCATTAGCACCATTTTTAAACTTTCTTTAGCTGTTCTGTTAACAGATTTCATATCATGAAAAGTATCCCAGAGTGGTGGTGGAAAGAACATAAAGATTTGGAATCATACAGCCTAGATTCAAATCTTAGGTATGCTATTTACCACCTTGGATAATTACCTCAATTTCTTATCTATAAAATGAAAGTTTTGAACTAAATGAGCTTTATAGATTTTCTCATCTGCATTTCTTTCCTATGATCCCATACGATCATTTAACAAATGTAAGAAATGGTTGCTCAGACTTCTGGGGATGGAATCAAGATGGATCGAGCAGCAGCTCACTGTTTCACCATGAAAATTCTCTCTGACCTAGAGTAAAATATCACTATAAAATGAATAGAGGAGTAAAAGAACCAACAGAGCAGAGGGAAACAACCTTCAAAAAAAGAAAACCCCAAAAGGTTCTGAACTTAAGCCTAAGCTAAGTCAGATACTTAAATTCTGCTGGGCAAAAAGAGGTTCAAGCCAACTAACCTGTGGAAAAGTCCTGAGTCGCAGCCCAAGTCAATCTGGGCCAAGGTGGGTGGGGTGAGAGGGGAGTTATCCAAGTGGGCCCAGAGAGAAGCCAGGAATCCCAATCTGAGCTTGAGGTAATAACATAATCCATGGTTTGAGGTGAGGACAGAGTTCTCAGGGGGTGTCTCCCCAGAATCTTTTTGCCCAAAACTAAGGGTGGAGCTCCAGGACAGGGGAATCAAGGGTATGCCTGATTGAATCACAAATACCTTGAGACCAAAAAAAAAATATACAAAACCCCATAAGCCTAAGCCTGGGGCTAGAATCTGATCAGCACCTGACCTAATCAAGTTCAGACAGAGATCAAAAGCTTACACCCAAGCCTGAGGAAAGTCTTTAAGTTATCAGCATCTCAAGGATCAATTGAATGGGGAGGGGGAGACTCTCAGAGCTCTCAGCCCTCAGATCATCTCGTAAACTAGTAACAACCCAGAAAATAAGTTGAAAATAACATCAAGGAAGGACTGAAGTTTAAGAGGGTCCCCAACTCCCCAGAAAACAGAGTCTACCTATAATTAGATAGGAAAAATGAGCAAGTGATCCAAAAAGCAACCTATTATGGAGACAAAGATCAAGGTGCAGACACAGACAGGGACAGCAAAAGCAAAGGAAACACACCCAAAGTCCAAAAGAAAAATATGGATTGGACACAGATTCTGGAAGAGCTCAAAAAGACTTCAAAACCCAATTATTAGAGTTAGAGGAAAAGTGGGGGAGATAAATGAAAGTGATGCAAGAAGAAATGAAAGTGATGTAAGAAGAAATGAGCCAATTGAAAAAGGAGAGCCAATCACTGACAGGGGAAAACCAGGCCTTAAAAATCAGAATTGACCATCTAGAAATCAATGATTTCATGAGAAATCAAGAACCAATAAAGCAGAATCAAAGGAATGGGGAAAAAAAAGAAAACAGGAAATATCTTATTGAAAAACAACAGACCCAGAAAATAGATCTAGGAGAGACATTCTGAGAATTATTAGATTACCTGAAAGCCATGATGAAGAAAAAACTTTGAATATCATATTACAAGAAATTATCAAAGATAACTGCCCAGAGATCCTTGAACAAGAAAATAAAATTGAAATTGAAAGAATTCACAGATCACCTCCAGAAAGAAATCCTCAATTGATAACTTCTAGGAATGTAATAGCCAAATTCAAGAGCCACCAAGTCAAGGAAAAAAGTAATTCAGGCAGCCAGAAAGAAAGTTTTCAAATACCATGGAGCAACAATCAAGTTCACTCAGGACCTAGCGGCTTCTACATTAAAAAATTGGAAGGCATGGAATGTGATATTCAGAAAGGCAAAAGATTTGGGCTTACAACACAGAGACACCTATTCAGCACAACTGAGTATACTCTTCCAGGGGAAAAAATGGTCATTCAATAAGATAGAACATTTCCAAGCATTCCTGAATAATAAGCCAGACCTAAACAAAAAGTTTGAAGGCCAAATACAAGACACAAGAGAATCCCAGAAAGGTAAATCAGAAAGAGAAAATTTAAGGGACTCTTTAAGGTAAAAATGTCTATGTGTCTACATGGAAAGAGGATTTCTATAATTCTAAAAAATTACTCTCAGTAGTAGAGAAGATAGAAGGAATTTACTCAGAAAGAGGGTGGGAAAGTAAGCTGATTATAATATGATGTATATATAAATATGATGTATGTGTAAATATGATGATATGGAATGATATGTATGTATGATATGATATGTATGCATATGAATGACATAAAAACCAATCAAGGGCTGAAAGAGAGGATTACTCTGAGAGAAAAGGGAAGGGAGAGAAGGAATGTGGTAAATTATATAACATAATAAATAAATATGGGAGAGATTAGGTTTAGATCAACATCTTACACCCTATACCAAAATAATTTCTAAATGGGTAAATGACTTAAATATAAGAGTGAAATCATAAATAAATTAGGTAAACAAAGAATAGTATACCTGTCAGATCTGTGGGAAAGAAAGGAATGTAAAACCAAGAAAAAGATAGAGAACATGGCAAAATGTAAAATGAATGACTTTGATTATATCAAATTAAAAACGTTTTGTACAAACAAAACTAATGCAACAAAAATTAGAAGGAAAGCAACAAACTGGGAGACCATTTTTATAACAAAATTCTCTGACAAAGGCTTAATTTCCCATATATATATATATATGGATCTAAGTCAAATTTACAAAAAATCAAGCCATTCCCCAATTGACAAATTTCAAGGAACATGAGTAGACAGTTTTCACATGATGAAATCAAAACTATCAATAAGCATATGAAAAGTGTTCTAAATCCCTACTGATTAGAGAAATGCAAAAAAAAAAAAAACCTACTCTGAGGTACCACCTCACACCTAGCAGATTGGCCAATATGACAGCAAAGGAAAATGATAAATGTTGGAGGAGAAGTGGCAAAATTGGGACACTAATACACTGCTGGTGGAGTTGTAAATTGGTCTAATCATTCTGGAGGACAATTAAGAACTATACCCAAAGAGAGCTAAAAGATTGGCTTCCCTTTGACCCAGCCATACCACTGCTGGGTTTGTACCCCAAAGAGATAATAAGTATAAAAATATTCATAGCCATGCTCTTTGTGGTGGTAAAAAAATGGAAAATGAGGCAGTGTCCATCAATTGGGGAATAGATGAATAAATTTTGGTATATATTGGTGATGGAATATTATTGTGATGAAAAGAATAAAAAACTGGAGGAATTCCATATAAACTGGAACGACCTCCAGGAATTGATGCAGAGTGAAAGAAACAGAACCAGAAGAACATTGTACACAGAGACAGATACACTGTGATATAATAGAATGTAATAGACTTTTCTACTAGCAGCAATGCAATGACCCAGGACAATCCAGAGGAACTTGTGAGAAAGAATGCTATCGACATGCATAGAAAGAACTGTGGAACCAGAAATGCATTAGAAAAATATATGCTCAATCACGTAGTATGATAGGGATGTGTTTACAGTTTTGATGTTAAAGAATTGCTCTACCGCAAATACAAATAACCTAGAAATATGTTTTGAACAATGATATACATATAACCCAGTGGAACTGCGTGTTGGCTTTGGGAGGGGGGAGGAGAGAACAGGGGTGGTGGGAATTATGAATCATGTAACCATGGAAAAATATTCTAAATAAAAATTAAAAAACAAATGGTCACTCAGACCTGCAATCAGGTCAACTAAATATCTGTTCTACCCTTCATCCTACCCTTGTCTTGATGGAATCTTAAGAATTAAAATAAGAATTATCTGGGAAGCTACTCAACCTTTCCACCCTAGATACATCCTAAATACAAAGTTTAAAATTTACATAGCACATCAAAACACAAGTTCTTCCCAACAACAGTGAGATTACAGGAAGGTGCTCAGAGTGAGAGTTAAAAATCAAATATGTGTTCAATACAGCTTTGACTAAAATTTTGTCACTTGTCTCCAAATCCATTACCCCTTTTAATTATAACTTCATGCGTTTATAAGACATACTGAGAGCAACGGGAAATTCTCAGGTCCAGAGTTCCTTCTAAGAGCTCAGGGAGAAAATTTACTGCTCTGTAAGACTTACAATTGGAAGGGATGTTAAATATCATCTAATTCAAGCACTTCATTTTACAAATGAGAATACTGAGATCCAGTCTTTGTTCTACTCTTTGGCATATATGGAATAAGTTTAATCATCTCTTCCAAATTTATTTTCTAATTCATTCCCTTTGCTTTCCTTGCCCTTCCTAGTCTCAGGGTGCTCTCATTCTTGGGCTCTGACTGACTTAGAATATCTGTCACTCTGTCCTAGAAGATCTTGTCCTACTCTGCAGTGCAGGGAGGAATTCTAAGAGGAATAACTTCACATATGCATTAAAAGCTTTAAAGTTTACAAGGCATTTTCCAGTTCACAAAGTCATTTTCATAGTCATTTTTTTCTATTTCATCCTTATACCAATCCTGTGAACTATAGAGTGGGGTAATATTCCTATTTTATAAATGAGAAACATCTTGTCCAATACCACAATGACAGTCGAGGAGTATCAGAATTAGAATATCGGTGTTATCATCCTAAATCCAAATCTTTCCACTATTCTTATAGCCTATTTATGTAATTTATGTAGTACAATGGAGAAAGCACTGGGCTTGGAATCAGGAAGACCAATCTTTATGAGTTCAAATCTGGCCTCAGACACTCATGAGCTACATGACCCAGGGCAAGTCACTTAACCTTATTTGCCTTATTTTCTCATCTGCAAAATTAGTGGGAGAAGGAAATGGCAGGCCACTCTAGTATCATTGCCAAGAAAAAATCTGGGGTCACAAGAGTTAGACAGGATGGAGCAACAACAATTTTCACTGAGATATGAATGACTAATAGTCCCCTTAATTGTTCTAAAATCCCATCTTTTTCAATGAGGCCTTTCCCAGACCCTCTTATTTTTCATATCTTCCCTCTTTTAGTTATTTCCTCTTTATCATGGCTATAACTTGTTTGTACAAATTTATTTGCTTGTTTGTCTCCTCCATTAGACTATGAGCTACTTGAGAAAAGGAACTATCTTTTGCTTTTCTTTGTATTTTCATAACTTAGTACAATATTGCATATAATAGGTACTTAATAAATGATTATTGATGGTACTACTGTGTCAGTGACTAGAATGCTGGGCCTGAAGTCATAAAAACTCTTCTTTATGAGTTCAAATCTGGCCTAAGACACTTACTAGCAGTGTGACCCTGGGTGAGTCACTTAGCCCTGTTTGTTTAAGTTTCTTCATCAATAAAATAAGCTGGAAAAGGAAATGATAAAG
This sequence comes from Gracilinanus agilis, assembly GCF_016433145.1. Lineage (NCBI taxonomy): Eukaryota > Metazoa > Chordata > Mammalia > Didelphimorphia > Didelphidae > Gracilinanus > Gracilinanus agilis. The sequence goes on along the minus strand of NC_058130.1, from coordinate 687,432,105 downwards.
CATTCTAATATCTTTGCTAATGGGATCATGAAGAGTCAGATATAATGGAAACAACTCAACAACAGTAAAATGATTATTGACTGATTGATTGACCAAGAGAGGATACCCAAATGAATTTCTGATTAGTGAAACTTGAGACAATTTTGGTTACATCTGCGTGTGAGGGAGAGCAATAAGAGAGAAGAGAATTGGTCATCTCCAGAGAATCATTGGGTCCCAATTACTGCTGGAGAAAGGAAGAAGTCCCTCCTCTACTCCATCCTTTCCCTTCAGCTTCCTCTCTAGAATTGAAGTCTTAAGTCAAGGGTCACCAAAGAAATCCTTGTGTAGTTTGGTGGCTTCTTCAACTTTTTTGCAACAAATGAACTTGCTAACCTCCCTGTCTGGTGGGATCAAGCAATGGCTGATGGAAACAAGAATTTCCTGAGAGAGCAAAGAGAACAGGATGTTCTGTTAGAGGCCAACTCACTTACTCTCTCTAAATAGAAAAACAAAAGTTGTTTATGACTCTCTTAGATTGTTATTCCTTTACTGTTTCATTTAAAACCAACCACTGGACTAGCTTTATGGGACTGGATCTTGGGACCATGGACCTTTAAAGAGCCTAGATTTTTTATCTTCAAGGATTCCTATTTGAAGAAAAATAAACTCAAAGTCTGGGAATAAAAATAGAAAGTGACTAGAGAGCTACAGAGTAACAATAATTGATCCTTTATAGAACTAGCTTAAAAGGGTTCATGAAAAAGAAATTGGATTTAGAGTTAGAAGACTTAAGTCTTCAGACTTAATGACACTGACTGACATTTGATAGATAAATGACAATAAGGACCTCACTTAACATCTCTAAACCTCAGTGTTTTCTTCTCTGTAAACTAAGGATTACAAATTTGTACCATCTATTTAAATCAGATTAGACAAAGCAGTTATTAAATGCTTACTCCAGGTACTATGTTAAGAACCAAAAATTAAAAATAACAAGCAAAAAGAGTGTTAGGGAGTTGACATTCTAATTGATGAAGAAAACATATAACAGAAAGCCCAGTACGGCTGGAGAGAGGTAGGTAATAAAAGTAATAAAAAGATGAAAAAATAATCAAAAGAGTAGGGTTAGAAGTAGTAACAAGATGTTGGTACTTCCTCAAATCAGGGTTCCTGGAGAAACTCACCAATTGGATTGGGAGCTACAAGAGTATAGGAGCTGCCAGAGTGAAAAAGGACTACTAGGACGCCAGTGGAAAAGTCTACTGGGTAGCTGAAGGTTGAGCTGATTTAGAAGTGTTTCAAAGTGTTGTTGTGGAGGGTGAAGCCAACATGGAGGAGTAGAGACATAGAAAGCTCAAATCACTCTGAGAATTCTCTCCATTAAACCTTAAAATAATGCTTCAAAATGAAACTAGAATTACAGAACCAGCAAGGAGACAGGTGAGGGAAGGAAGCAGTTTTCCAACTTTGAGACCCTGAGACCCTAGGCAAGTTAACAGCAAAGCACCCCACACATCCCCTGAAATTCCAAGCCTAAGCACAGACCTATATTGGGGCCCCAAATCCTAGTATAAGGTAGTCCATAGTTCATCAGGTCGGTACAAGCCTAAGAGGAGACCCAGAGCCCTGTCCAAGACTACAGTGGATCTCCAATCTCCAGCATGAGGCTATTCATGGCATAACTGGCCACTTTAAGTCCAGAGTGAAGTCTTGCGCCCCAGACTGAGTCTGGAACTCAAACCCCAGCTCAAGACAGTCCTCTGTGTTCCTAGCTATTGCAAGTGTAAAGGGAGACCCAGAGGCTCTGCCAAAGTCTATAGCTAGGACAGGAACCCTAGTACAAGTCAATCTACAGTGACCTTGCCCAGTGAAAACCCAGAATAAAGCCCATAGCCCCTGCCCAAGCCCAACATGAGGCTCTAAGTCCCAGCATAAGATATCTTACAGTGCTCTGAGCCCTGATATCCATCAGCAGGCCCTGGGGGAGACTGTATTAGCAATTTGAGGTGGCTTTCAGGCATTCCAGCACAGAAACCATCACACCACCTTGCAAAATCTTAAACTTGTAGAAATCCTGAACTGGAGCTAACAGTAGCAATATTAAGAGAGTGCATCCTCAAGCTTGAGAACAGAGTCCATCTTTTGGGTAAAAGTAAAAGTCAAGAAAAAGACTGGGAAAATGAGAAAATATCAAAACAAAACACCTCCTAGTAGAAAAGTATTGTACAGATCAGAAGGGAACAGTGAGATCAAAGCAGCTACATGTAAAACTTCAAAGAAAAACGTGAATTGGTCTCAGGCTCTGGAACAACTCAAAAATGAATTCAAAAATCAAATAAAAGAGTCAGAGGGAAAATGGAAAAGAAAAATGAAAGTGCTACAAAATGACAATAACACATTAAAAAGCAGAATTGGCCAAATAGAAAAATGGTACAAAATAAAACAAAGAAAAAAAGTTTCCTAAAAAGTTAAATTAGTCAAAAGGAAAAGGGAGTTTAAAAACTCTTGGAAGAGAATAATACCTCCAAAATTAGAACTGAGTAAAGTTGAAGATAATAACTTCATGAGACATCAAGAAACAATAAAACAACATAAAAAGAATAAAACTATGAAATATCTCATTGGAAAAAAAACTGCCCTGGAAAAAAGATTCAGAAGAGACAATTTAAAAATTACTAGATTACCTGAAATACATGCTGAAAAATAATTAATTAATTTAAAAACATAGATATTGTAAGAAATTGTTAAAAAAAAATCTTACTAATATTCTTGAACACGAGGTTAAAATAGAAATTGAAAAGGATCCTGAAATAAATCACCACATGACAACTCCCAGGAATATTATAGCCAAATTAAAGAGCTTCCAGGCCAATAAGAAAATATCACAAGCAGATAGAAAGAAATAATTCAACTATAATGAAACAACCATTTCTTTTAACAGATTAAAGAATAAGAAGATTTGAAATATGATATTCCGGAAAGCAAAGGAACTAGGTTTACAATCAAGAATCACCTAACCCAGAAAAACTAAAGATATTGTTTCAGGAGGAAAAATAGTCATTTAATAAAACAAAAGATTTCTAAGCATTCCTGATAAAAAGACCAGACATAAATAGATAATCTTATATTCAAATACAAGACCCAAGAGCATAAAAAGACAAACAAGAAAAAGAAAATGTAAGGATTCAATAAGGTCAAGTTGTTTATATTTCTTTATGATATTTGTCACTCTTAAAAATTTTATCACTATTAAGGCAGTTAAAAGGAATATACATAGACAGAGGTTGTAGCAGTAAGTTGATATCCCCCCAAAAAAAAGAAAATCAAAGGGTGAAAAAAGGATTGCATGGAGAAAAAAGGGAAGGGAGAGGTAAAACAGTGTAAACTGTCTCACCTAACGAAGAATGAAAAAAAAAACTATTATAGTAGAGAGGAGGATGAGGGGGGTGACAGCCAATACTTAAACCTTACTCTCATCAGAACTGGCTCAGACTGGGAATAACAACCATTCTCTTTTGGAAATAGAATCCTATCTTATTCTTTAGAGAAATGGGAGGGGAATAATGCAGGAATAACAGAAGGGAGAGGGGTGTGTGTGTGTGATTTGTGGGAAATTAACATAAAAATATAACACAATTGGTATATGCTCATTTAGGTAGGACACAGCATGACAGGGCAGTGTTTGACTTCCTAAATGGGACTGGCATGATTATATCCCTGGGCATCAGAACCCAGAAGCCAGGTTGTCCAATCAAAAGCCAAGTAGGTGTAACATCATGGGCTGCATAAAAGCCAGGGCAAGCAGGAACTCCCTGTCTTTTTGCTCCAGTCTCTTCCTGAATATAAGCCCACTCCTTGGCTGGCCTTAATTTATCTGGCCCAACCACATAGTTAGCTGGGGTCTCTTGGGTCATGGGAATGTGAGACCTGAAGCACTATGTCTGGAAGACTACAATATTTAGAAAGATCTGATAACCTTTTTCTTTATTTCTTTCTCTTTATTAATAAATAATTATAAATTTAATATGTCTCCAAAACTGATTTTAATTATAACAGATTAAAAGCAAAATAATTTTGAGGAGAGACAGAGTGAATGGAGAAAGAAAGCAGGATCAAAAGGGAAAAATAACAGGGAGATGAATATTCAGTTAGCTATAACCAGGAATGTGAATGGGATGAACTTACCCATAAAACAAAAGCAGAGAGCAGAGTGGATTAAAAACCAGAATCCTGTAAAATGTTGTTTATAAGAAATACTTCTGAGGCAGGGAGACATTCACAGAATAAAGATAAGGAGCCAGGTGAGAAGTTATTATGCTTTGGCTGAAATGAAAAAAGCAGGAATAGCAATCATGATCTCAGACACAACTAAAGGAAAAATAAATCTCATTTAAAAACATGTGTATACCAAATGCCTCCAAATTTTGAAAAGAGAAATTAAATGAACTACAGGAGGAAATAGATAGTAAAACTATACTGATGAGGGAGCTCAATTTTTCCATCTCAAACTAGATAAATCTAACAAAAAATAAATTAAAGAAGCAAATGAAATCTTAGAAAAAAATTAAGTCTCTGGAGAAAGGTTAATGGAACTCAAAAGGAATATACCTTCTTTTCAGCAGAACATGACATCTGCAAAAAAAAAAAATAAGTATTACAACATAAAAATTCACAATCAAATGCAGAAAACCAGAAACAATAAATGCATCATTCTTATATCATTATGCAATAAAAATTATAAACAATAAGGGTCCATGAAAAGAAAAATATGAATTAATTAGAAACTGCATAAACTAATTCTAAAAAGGGCATAGGTCAAAGAACAAATTATAGAAACAATGAATAATCTCATTAAGGAGACTGACAATGAGGAGATAACATATCAAAATTTATGAGACATGGCCAAAGCTGTACTTAGGGGAAAATTTATATCTTTAAAGACTTGCATCCATAAAATGGAGAAAAAGTAGATCAATGAATTAGCCATGCAATTAAAAGATCTAGAAAAAGGACAAATTACAAATCCCCAGTTGCAGAACAAATTGGAAATCCTAAAAATCAAAGAAGAGATTAATAAAATTGAAAATAAGAAAACCATTGAACTAATAAATAAGATTAAGATTTGGTTTTATAAAAAAAACAAATAAAATAGAACACTAGTTAATTTGATTTAAAAAGGGAAAGAAGAAAATCAAATTACCAGTATCAAAGATGAAAAAAGTACCAATGAAGAAGTTAATCATTAGGAGTTATTATGCCCAATTATATGCCAATAAATCTGCCAATCTAAGTGAAATAGATGAATATTTACAAAAATAAAAATTGCCCAGATTAATAAAGAAGAAATAGAATACTTGAATAATTCCAACTCAGTAAAAAGAAATTGAGAAAGCTATCAATGAATTCTTTAAGAAAAAATCCCCAGGGCCAGATGGATTCACAATTGAATTCCATCAAATAATTTAAAGAACAATTAATCCCAATGCAATGTAAACTATTTAGGGAAATAGGCAAAGAAAGAGTCCTACCAAATTCCTTTTATATCATAAATATGGTGCTGATGCCTAAGCCAGGAGGAACAAAAACAGAGAAGAAAAATTATAGGCCAATTTCATTAATGAACATAGAGGCAAAATTTTTAAATAAAATACCAACAAGAAGACTAGCAATATATCACAAAGATCATTAACTACACCTAATGGAAGTTGTACCAAGAATGCAGGACTTGTTTAATATTTGGAAAACTATCAGTATAATTGACCATATCAATAACAAAACTAACAGAAATTATATGATTATCTCAAGAGATACATAAAAAGCCTTGGACAAGACACAATACCCATTCCTACCAAGGACACTAAAAAGGATAGGAAAAAATGGTCATTCCTTTAAAAGATAAGTAGTATCTATCTAAAACCACAAGCAAGTATTATCTGCAATGGGGATAAGCTAGAAGCTTTCCCAATAAGATCAGATGTGAAGCAGAGATGCCCATTATCACCACTATTGTTTAACTTTGTATTAGACATGCTAGCTTTAGCAATAAGAAAAAGAAACAGAAGGGATAAAGTAGACAATGAGTAAACTAAGCTGTCACTCTTTGCAGATGATATTATAGTATACTTAGGCAATTCTAACAAACTAGTTGAAATAATTAAAAACTTTAGTAAAGTTGCAGGTTACACAATCTGGTACTGGCTAAGAAATAGAATGGTGGGTCAGTGGAATAGATTAGATATACAATGTTTAGGGGTATATGATCTTAGCAATCTAGTGTTTGAAAAACTCTATTATGAGGAAAATTAAGAGTTATACTTAACTCTTAGCAGCCAGGTCTGTCAGGCAAGTGATGGAGAGTTCCAAGCATGGAACAGTGTAATGAAGCGATCTTTTTCTGAGGGACTCTCTGGTTGTTACTGATGGCGGTTGGGTGCAAACTTAGCTGCTTGAAGTGAAGAACCCAGAAAAGTGATTATCTCCTGCTGAAACCATCTGCCCGTGGAAAGATCAGGTAGAGCAGTGAATCCAGTTCTGGTTGGTGGACATGCCAGACTGGTTCAGCTCCCTGACTTTACCCTTTATTTGGATTATTTGCTGTGGATCCTGGAAAGCTGTGAATATCACTGGAGCTGAAGAGGACCCTGCAATGAGACACCCCAATCTCCTTCTGACCTAGCAGGCTTGACCTGACAACCTGTGATAGAGACAGAGTAGTTTTTTGTCACACCTTCTAGCCCTGAACTTACCCATTAGACAAGTAGTTTTAGACTGACCTTTCCCTCAGTAACTAACCCTTAAACTCTTAATAAACTGTTTTACTTTACTTCTGTGCCTTCCTCAAATCCCAGGAAAGGACCCACAGAAAGAAAGCCTTCAAATCTTGTCTTTCCCCAGCTTGAGTGGTGACCAGTAACTGTTAATTGACATTCATCAACCAGTGTGTTTTTGCCCATTTCCCACAACCCTTGTGTAGGTTCCCAGTTATCCTGTGTATCCTGTCACTTGTGGGTGTGTGGGTGTGTCCTGGCTGTGTGTGTCACCCTTGTGTTACACTGTGAAGGTAGTTACATTTTTTCAACCCAAAGATCCCAACTCTGGGAATAAGAACTCACTATTTGACAAAAACTGCCAGGAAAACTGGAAAACAGTGTGACACAAACTAGGTATAGACGAGATAAAGTCAAAATGGGTATATGATTTAGATATAAAGGTTGATACCATAAGCAAATTAATAAAATAGTTTACCTGTCAGATCTATGGAGAAGTGAAGAATTTATGACCAAGCATGAGATAGAAAACAATACAAGATGTAAAATGAATAATTTTAATCATATTAAATTAAAAGGTTTTTGTATAAACAAAATCAATTTAACCAAGATTAGAAGGGAAGCAACAAAATGGGAAAACACTTTTGCAGTAAAATCTCTCCGATAAAGTTCTCACTTCTCTAATATATAAAGAACTAAGTCAAATTTATAATATGATTCTTTCCCCTTTGACAAATGTTCAAAGGATGTGAAACAAGCAGTGTTTAGATGAAGAAATCAAAGCTATCAATAATCATATGACAAAAATATTCTGAATTGCTCTTGACTAGAGAAATGCAAGTTAAAACAACTCTGAGGTACCACCTCACTTGACAGTAAAAGAAAGTCATAAATGTTGGAGGGGACGTGGCAAAATTGGGACACTAGGGGGCAGCTGGGTAGCTCAGTGGATTGAGAGCCAGACCTAGAGATGGGAGGTCCTAGGTTCAAATCTGGCCTCAGACACTTCCCAGCTGTGTGACCCTGGGCAAATCACTTGACCCCCATTGCCTACCCTTACCACTCTTCTGCCTTGGAGCCAATACACACAGTATTGACTCCAAGATGGAAGGTAAGGGTTTAAAAAAAATTGGGACACTAACCCATTGTTGGTGGAGTTGTGAACTGATTCAACCATCCTAGAGGACAATACCAAAAGGGTTACAAAACTCTGCAGAGCCTTTAATCAAGTAACACCACTACTAGGTTTGAAGTCCAAAGATATAAAAAGGAAGGAGGGGAAGGACCTTGCACAAAAATATTTATTGTAACTCTTTTCGTGGTGGCAAAGATTTAGATTTAGAAATTGAGGTGATATCCATCAATTGAAGAATAACTGAATAAATTGTGATATATGATGGTAATGAAGTATTATTGTGTAATAAGAAGTGATGAGCAGGACGATTTCAGAAAAAAACTAAAAAGACCTATATGAATTGATGTAGTGAAATAAATAGAACCAGGAGAACACTGTACACAGTAACAGCAATATTGTGGAATGAGCAACTGTGAAAGGCTTAGTTACTCAGCAATAAAATGATATAGGACAATTCTGAAAGACATACAACAAAGAATATTATACACCTCCTCGGAAAGAGATGTTGGAGTTGAAATGAACATCACTATTTTTCACATTAGCTTATCTGTGTTTTTACTTTGGGGTTTTGGTTTTATATGAGTATTATCTTGCAACAATGAACAATATGGAAATAAATTTTGCATAATAATACATGTATAACCTAGACCAAATTGCTTACCATTGCCAGAAGTAGAGAGGTGAGAGAGGGAGATAGACAACTTGGATTTTATCATTTTGGGAAATGTTTGTTAAAAAGTGTTTTTACATGTAATTGGGAAAATAAAATATTAAAAATAAATTTAATACAATATTTAAAAGTATTATTGTGAGAAAAATACCTTATAAAACTTGAAATGCTCTATAAATACATTATCATCATTATCTAATAATGTGTGGTTCTTTCTCCAACATAATCCATCTTCCATATAGCCATAAAGTTGATTTTCCTAAAACACAGGTCTAACAACTCAAACACCAGTGGCTCCCTGTTACCTCTAGAATTAAATATAAATTCAATTCATTGGCATTCAAAGCTGTTCAAATCCTGTCCTCATTTCAAACCTTCTTATACATTATTGCACTAATCCTTACTTGTCCAACATGCACCAGAAATGTTAGGAAATTGTTGGGAAAACCTCATCACCCTGAAAGATTCCTCAAGTCAAGCTCCATCTTATCACCATCCTCAGTCCCTCTGATTGAAGAGTGGAACCAGGAACTCCAAAATCTCTATTTAGGAAGGCCACTCCCCACCCCCCACTACCCTGCACCCCCCACCACAATGAACATCTTATATCTCACCTGGATGCACCACTTTGAGACTTCTCTGACTTTTCCACTATGCCTTCCCAATCAATAGTAAGAATCAATTATAACACTGAAGAGCAGTAATGGCTAAGCAATTGGGCTTAAGTGATTTTCCCAGGATCACCCAGCTAGGAAGAGTCTGACACCAGATTTGAACATAGGGTCCCTCATCTTCAGAACTGGTTCTCTGTCCATGGAGCCAGTTAGCTTTCCCCTCAGCTTTCTATTGTGAGTTACATTCCTCAATTATAATATAAGCTCCTTGAGGGCAGGATCTATCTTTTTTTTCCTAATAGTATCCCCAGTGCTTAGTCCAGTGCCTGACACTGTGAAAATAGCATTAACTCTCCCCTTGCCTATTTTTTTAATTTTTTTTAATTTAAAAAAATTTTTTTAGAAAAATTTTCCATGGTTACATGATTCATGTTTTTATTTTCCCCTTCACCCCCACCCCAAACCCACCTCCCCATAGCCAATGCACATTTCCACTGGTTTTAACATGTGTCATTGATCAAGACCTATTTCCAGATTATTGATAGTTGCACTGGAGTGGTCATTTAGAGATTACATCCCAGATCATGCCCGCATCAACCCATGTGTTCAAGTAGTTGTTTTTCTTCTGTGTTTCCACTCCTGTAGTTCTTTCTCTGAATTTGGCTAGTTTTCTTTCTCATAAATCCCTCAGAATTATCCTGGGTCATTGCATTGCTGCTAGTACAGAAGTCCATTACATTCTATTTTACCACAGGGTATCAGTCTCTGTGTACAATGTTCTTCTGGCTTTGCTCCTTTCGCTCTCCATCAATTCCTGGAGATCTTTCCAGTTCACATGGAATTCCTCCAGTTTATTATTCCTTTTAGCACAATAGTATTCCATCACCAGCATATACCACAATTTGTTCAGCCATTCCCCAAATTGAAGGGCATACCCTTGTTTTCCAGTTTTTTGCCACCACAAAAAGCTTGGCTATAAATGTTTGTACAAGTCTTTTCCCCTATGATCTCTTTGGGGTACAATCCCAGCAATGCTATGGCTGGATCAAAGGGCAGGCAGTCTTTTAGAGCTCTTTGGCCATAGCTCCAAAGGAGCATAAAAGGAAGAAACCAGCATTGTCTAGAATAGTGATGGGAAAACTACAGCCTGTGGGCCAGATGTGACCCCCTGAAATGTTCTATCCAGCCAGGCAACATTATTCCTAATCTGATGAATACAATGAGTAGGATACAATACAATGAAACTTTGGAAGAGTTGTCTTAGAAACAGACTGACAGATGAGCATTTCCTTTCCTTTGGCCCCCTCTTTAAAAAGTTTGCCCATCACTGCTCTAGATTCATTCCTTCCCGGTGTTTGGAGTGAGTGGCTAAGATCCCTGCCTTAGTTTGGAGGATACCTTTTCCCTGGATCCTGTGCAGGCTTACTGGGTGAGTGGCTGAGATTCCTGCTTTGGCTTTGAAGGAGGCTGCATTGGTGGAACTCTGGCTGAAAACACCACCAAGACTTCTGGCTAAGGATTACATTTGATGGAGAAATCCATGTGGAGATCTGACTTGGGGAGGCCCTGCCGGGGCTAAGCCCAACACTGGAGAAACACTTAGGGTCGTTGGCTAGACAATCCTTTACCTTCTTCTTACATTTTTCCACTTTCACTCTTTCCATATCTTTGTAAATAAAGCTGCTAAAAGTCATTTTGACTTAAGCTGTAGTATTTTTAAAATCAGAGACCACAATATTATTTCTATAATTCTCATATTTAATTAAAAACCCTAAATTTAACTCTTACAACACATAGTAAGGGCTTAATAATTGTTCATTGACCATTGAAACTCTACAACACAGTCAAATTGACTTTGCTGTTACTCATACATACACTATCTCCTATACCTCTTCAATGACTGTCCCCTGTGGCTGAAATATATTTCCTCCTCAGTCCCACCTCTTGGAATCCCTGGTGTCCTTCCAAATTCAGCTGAAGCACTACTTTCTACCTGAGTCCTTTCTTTGTCCCTCTCACTGTTAACGTCTTCTCTCTTCCAAGGTCACCTTGTACCTGTTTTGTGTTTCTAGATTATGCAGGATTATAAATAAAATCACAGATCTAGAGTTGAAAGGGACATCAAGGTTTATTAGAGGCTCCCTCTTAGTCCAAATTTAGTGTTGGGATGAAATGAGACACTAGGAGGTCATTGAACTGTTAACAAAAAGAGTTTTCTTAGTTATAGCAAAGAAAGAGTCTCCTCAAGGACAAAGTAACTCTTACAAGTTTTAATAACAGTGGCCACCCTTGGTTTCTTACAGAAATATGTCTGGGCACTATTGTTACCCTTGTCATCCCTGACCTCCCATCAAGTTTGAGAGATTCCATATGGGTGACACTTTTTATGCCCTTAGGTCATCAGGAAGAAGTATTAAGGAAGATAGAAGCCAATCATGTCCCTGGGACACCTTCATTGTTTCATAGAGAAAACTAATAATTTTCAGGGGTTGATAGGGAAGACACCATTCCTACCCATGGTGGGAGGAGGTGAGGGGATATTGATCTTATTAGGTCACTAGTTTAACTTTCTCATTTTACAGATGAGGAAACTGAGGCCGAGGGGTGCTAGGTAAGTTCCCCAAAGTCATGTAAGTAGTAAGCATCATAGGTAAGATGTTTTTTAAAAATCCTTACCCTCTGTCTTCAAATAGATACTAAATATTACTTCCAAGACAGAAGATAAATAAAAGCTAGGCAATCTGGGTTAAGGGACTTACCTTGGGTCACCCATTTGGGAAGTGCCTAAGGCCAGACTTGAACCCAGGTCCTCTCAACTCCAAGCCTGGTACTCTATCCACTGTGCTATGTAGTTTCCCCCAGAGATAGATTTTTAACCAAGGCCCTAGAACTGAGTCTCTTTCTACTATACCACTCTCACTAATACATGTGCCTCCCATATGTACATGTCTCTTTCCTTATTAAATGTAAGTTCATTGAAGGAAGAAACTGTTTTTGTCTTATCTCTGGTGTAGAGTAAGTAGATATCCCCTAGTGTAGAGTAAGTACTTAACAAGTTCTTGTTGATTGATCAATAGTCCTTTATAGAAAAGTTCTAGGAAAAACAGTATATTAAAGAATATTAATTAGTTTGGATCAGGTCTATAATAAGCAAATTCCTTAATTTCCCTGAAACTCAGTTTCCTTAATGGTATGGGGATAAAAATGGGAATAAAAAAGTTTGCACTACCAATCTCACCCAAGCTTGCAAGGAAAGTACCTTATAAGCCATAAGGCTCTATAGAATAATGACTTCTTGTCGTCATGGGGTCTTTCAGATGCCTCTCAGCTCTAAGCTTCTATGATTCACCTTAGTACAACAGAAAGTGTACTGGCTCTGGGGTCAGAGGACTTGGATTCAAATTCTCCCTCTGATGTTTACCACTTGTATGATCTTAGGCAAGTCATCTAAACCCTCTGGGCCTCAGTTTCCTCATGTGTAAAATCAGAAGGTTGGACTAGTTGGCCTATTAAGTCCCTTTCAGCCTTAGATTGATGACCAAAATTCTGCATTTTCCTGAGAATTCTTCTTCCCAATCTATGAAGAAAAATAGCTGTTAACTGAGTCAAGTTGAGCTAGCTGTAGTTCAGAAATAGGAATGGGCCACGTTTCTTCCCATTCTTCCATAAAGATCAAGGGGCTTGTAGTCCTTGCTCTGTAAAAGTACAGCAAATGAGCAGGGAAAACCAGAGATAAGGACTGTCTTCTCTGATGGGCTCTTTCACAGAATCTCACTTTATCTTTCTGCCAAAAGCTTCCTGGAATGATTAACCCATGAGCATCTGGTTCATCCCTCTTTAACCCCAAGTAAAATATAAGAATTTCAAAGGCAACTACCAACTCCCCCAATAAGCATGCAGGTTCAAAAGACTTCAAGAAATACTATAATTTTATTAATCAGAAGTAGAAAGGATTCATATCCAAGTCCCTAAAGGATTAGGATCTCCCCTTTCCTTTCTTTTGCTCTCCTCCACAAGCACCCAACAGCTAGCTAGCTGACTCTGTGGATACATATTTTATTATAGGTTTGATCCTGGGAAAGTCACTTGATCTCCATTTTCCCTAGTTTCCTTAACTATAAAATGATTGTAATGATTCATAGTACCTGTCTTCCAAGGTTGCTGTAAAGATCAAATGAGATAATATTTAAAAAGTGCTTAGTCTGGCACATAGTAGGAGCTTAATAAATGCTTGCTCTCTCCTTCCTTCCCCTCTCCTTCCCCCAGATTCACAGTACTTTTATTGTTATCCATCCTTCATTTTTGAAGGAAGCCAGTGACATCACAGGGTGATGCCTAGATTTGCAGGTGAATTGGATTGAAATGAGGCAGAGTTCCACAAATTTGTCAACCACACTCTCTCTGATAGTCATCAATTACCAATGGCAGGACAAAAGCCAGGACAATTGGTGGTGGCCAAAAATGCAGTGGATAACCTTGGCAACTTCATAGTATTAGCCTAAGCAGAACTCCAATGAGGCAGAAAGGACTGACTTTGATCAGCCTCTGTTCGTCTCTCTTGCCACTATTGTTCTCTGGATTTCTACCACTGCTAACTACTTCCTCTCTAGGTACTAACTCTTTCTGATATGGTCTCTTTGATGAGTCAGATCCTATTTTTTTGTTTTTGTTTGTTTGTTTGTTTTTTGACTTTTATCTGGGGCTACTTGTCTCTATTTTTTCCTTATCATTAACTTCTCAAAAAGAACACGAAACTTTCCCCCAGCCACCAGAGTGGAATGAACAGAGCCAGCCCTCTCCATACAAACTTTGCCACCCAAGGAAAGGGCTTGTCCCTAGGGAACTGATCTTTTATGGCCACCACTGCACAGAGGACCTTAAGGCTTGGAAAGATCTCAGAGGTCACCTGGTCCTGAATACCATTATGGGCATCCCATCTTCTGAGGCATTCCATTCTATTTTTAGATGTCTTGAATTCTTAGAAAGTTTTTTTTTAACTTATCCCAAACCTAAATCTGTTTCTACAACCTTCTCCTTCTCTTCTTGTTATTGTTCACACCCCAGGAGTTAGCAGATTCTCAGATTCACAGTCTCTTCCAATGAATCCTTTTCATTTTCCCTTCACATCGGTGTCTTCCTGTTCTATCCAACTCCCCTGAAATCTTATCCCTTTTGTCTTTCCTGCTGACTAAACCAGGAGCAAGGCTGAATCATTCTTTCTGAATATTCACTTCTAGATTTAGTCAATTTCTAAATAACCGGTAATTGTAGGCTTAATAGCTGGAAAAAGATCACAGCTCATCGGCCACTCAGCAGCCCAAAACTAAGCTTCCCAAAGACATGCTGCTGTGAGCACCATTGTGGGGGTATCATCTTTTGTATCCTAAATTCTGAATCACAGTTAAATTCAGCAATGTGAACTCAAATTTGCCAAAGGATGTCCCTCACCAGGGTATAATCTTTCTGGTCCTTTAGAGGGCAAGTTTCTTAGATGCTTTCTTTTTACAAATAAATACTGCTTCATGTTTGAGAAAAGAAAAAGAAGGAAGCACCAGACTGGGAGTCAGGAGATTGAAATTTTTGTCTCAGCTATGCCACTGACTTGCTATGTATCACCTTGGATGACCCACTCAACAAAATCACTCATTCAATAGATATATGTTGTTACAATAGAAAGAATATTGAATCTGATGTCAAAAAACTGCAATTGAGTTTTGCTTCTGTTATGTTCCAAAATTTGAGAGAGATCACTTTCAACTATGTGACTTTCAGGAAGACATAACCTCACTGGGACTCAGTTTTATCATCTGTAAAATGAGGAAGTTGTACTAGATAACCTCTTCAGTATAGCAGTAAATCCTTTTAACCCATGATATATTGAGCATCTGTTATTTTTTTTAACCCTTACCTTCTATCTTAGAATCAATACTGTATATTGTTTCGAAGGCAGAAGAGTGGTAAGGGCTAAGCAATGGGGGTTCACATAGCTGAGGTCATATTTGAACCTAGGACTTCCTGTCTCTACACCTGGTTCTCTATCCACCGAGCCACCTAGTTACACCCTGAGCATCTGTTATTTGTAACCCATTCTATATGCTGTAGTATATATAAAGATACACATACAAGTCTTTTTTCCCTAATTCCAAAAGCCCCATAGAATAGCATATGAGACAGGCCATCCACAAAAATGAAATTCAAGACAGCCTGAGTTTAAGTGTCTTATGTGTAATGAAACACGATGCTATATGAATTCAAAGGAAGGAACAATCCCTTCTGCCTTAAAGCATCATTCATTCCTTCACTTGGCAAATATTTAATAAGCAACCCCTGTGGACAAAGCACACAAAGCTGAGGAAACAAATCCAAATCCAATATAGGCTCTGCTCTTGAAAAGCTAGCAGTCTAATAGGATGAAGGACATGTTCACAAATAACTATGATACAATGGAGAACAGAATAAGTGTAAAGCAGGAATGGGAAAAAATTCTTGGAAGAATTTTAAAAGGCAGAAATCATGTTCATCCAGGAGGTCAGAAAAGGCTTCGTGGAAGAAGGGACACTTGAGTTGGACCTAGAATAAAGGAGAGATTTCAATAGGTGGAGATGCTAGAGAAGGGAGAAAAGGAGAGATGTATCTCTCAGTGATGGAGGACAATAGGAGCAAAGGACTGAGGATAGAAAAGAATAGGCAATAATGGAAGGCAAAGAGGTTCCAGTCTGGCTGGATTATAGAATATGTCTGAGGAAGGAGTTTGAAACAAGGCTAGAAAGAAAAGTTGGAGTCAGTTGGAAATCCTTAAATGGTAAATTGTGTGTTACATGAGTTTAGC
>NC_058130.1:687298608-687413608 GCF_016433145.1 Gracilinanus agilis | reverse complement strand
AAATTGGTTAGTGAGTTCTCTTTGTTTCCTTATCAGTCTTTCTAGACAATTCAATTTTTTCCTCCTTATTAAGAGTTTTGCTTTTGTTTTGTTTTGACCTTTGCAACTACAGAATTTCATTATTGATAGTTTCTGATCCCTACTGGATTGACTTCCCCTAAAAAACTTTAGTGTGTGGAAGGGATTTTATTTATACTTCCTCTGAACTCTTTGGAGTTACTCTCTCCAAATCTAGGTTGTATGTTAGACACTTGGTGCACATCTCTGTAGCCTTGAGTGAATTAGAAAGAGGTGATCATGTAATATAGTAGAACAAAGACTACACTCCCACATTGTATGCAAAAATGAAATATTCTGCCTCTAAAGACAGTAAATTTCCTATCACTAAAGTCTTCAAATAGAAACTGGATGACCTTTTTGGGCAGCAAAGTGGCACAGTAGAGAGAGACAGGAATACTTGAATTCAAATCCAGCCTTAGATACTTGCTAGCTGCATGACTCAGGGTAAATCACTTAGCCCTGTTTGCTTCAATTTCCTCTTCTGTAAAATGAGCTGGAGAAGGAAATGGCAAACCACAACAGTGTCTTTGCCAAGAAAACTCCAAATGGGATCACAAAGAGTCAGACTTGACTGAAAAGACTGAAAAACAACAACCTTATTGAGAATGTTGAGAATGGGATTCAAGGTTTAGCTAAGAGATTCACACAATGAGCTCCAATTTCCTTTTACTCTCTAAAACTATAATATTTGCTATTTATGTGACCTTGGGGGAGTTACTTAATAGCTCTCAGCTCTAATGTCTTCATCCAGAAGAAGAGATAAGACCAGATGGTATCTTAAGTATATAGATCTAGAATAAGTAGGTACCTCAGAGACTACCTAACCAAAATCCATTCATTTTACCTATAAAGACAATGGAGCCCATGGAGGTTTAAAAGGCATTAGATTTCAGAAGGAGGGTAAAAAACTGCATCTTCTAAGAGCCTGTGATCTTTCCAATGTACCATGTCACTCCATTCTAGTTCCTTGAACATAGTAGGTACTTAATACATGTTTCTTGACTTGAATTGCTATTTCAGGTCAAGCACTGTAGGAGGAGAGGCCAAGGCCAGGTTATTTTTTGATCTTCATTAAGACAATAGGGATGATTCAGTCTCCCATTTTCCACACTTCTCTAGGTTACTTTTTTTTTAACCATAATGAGCTCTGTACTATTATGAATTTGAAAAATCTCCCCAAATAGGGCTCATAGAGTATAAATTAAGCCCAAGGAGAAGAGCTACATCAATTTTTGTAGCAATTGTGAATTAACAGAGGATTTCTTTTCTCTCTGTCCTTATATTTCTAACAGCTGTATTTAGATCATCTAGGGGGCTATTCAACTTCTCCTTTGTCACCAACCACTAATTTAAGTCATCCCTACCTGCAAGTCTTTCTTTGTTTGCTCCTCCCCCTTTTCATCACTTTCCTCCTGCACCTTCCTCCCCACCCCCTCACAAAGCTCCTGAGATACTCTTCTTTGTCTTGGAGCCATTTATCATTGGCTGCTTTCATTCTGCCATGATGAATAAACGGGGGCTGGCAAGAAGAGTCTGAGAATGATTTGGTAAAGAAAGTCACTTGGGGGGAAAAAAACAAGTCCTACCTTCAGATTCTTGCTCAGTGGCTGAAAATAGAGTCAATTAATATTCTCTTTGCATTAATGAGGTCTGCTGAATCAAGTAAAAGGAAGGGGAAAAAAAGCCCTGCTACCCTACTGTACATTCATCAAAGGTATGTTGTACCTACCTATCTGAGGAATTTCTAAGAATGGAATCAAGATTTAGCTACCCACATATTCTTCCATTTCAAACTTAAATCATGATTTTTTAATGAAGTATTTCAAAACCAGAAAGTATTTTGCAGAGCTATTGAAATTTAGATAAAACCTTTCTCAAAGAAGTATGAAAACACTGAAGAGTAGAAAACAATCCTATCTAGGCCTCAAACATCCATAAAGGATGGACTAGAACCCATTCTGAAGAACAAGAAAAAGGGTACAAAGGTTGGGGGAGGGGGGGTTGCTTGCTCTAGTAAACTTAATGTGGATAGTGCCCAAGCTTCTCTCCAGGAACCCCTTTTCTTCTCTCACTGTAACATCATTTAGTGATCTCATCAACTCCCATAATATTCATTACTCCTCAAAATTAATTTATATTAATTTGCATAATGTACATGTTTTTCTGTATACAAGCTCCTTAAAGGGAAAAACTTGGCTGTTGTATCTTTAGCATATATAAGGTGTTTAATAAGTAATCATCGACTCCTTTTTTTAAAAAAAATTCTTACTAAGTACTGGTTCCAAGACAGAAGAGCAGTAAGAACTAGGCAGTTGGAGTTAAATGACACACAGCTAAGAAGTGTCTGAAGTCAGTTTTGAACCCAGGACCTCTCTTCTCTAGGCCCAGCTCTCTATCCTCTGAGTCACATAGCTACCTCTGTGATCATCAAATTTAATTGACTGAAGATGTACTCTCTTCATTGTGTCTCTTTCTTTCATTCATTCATTCATTCATTCATTTGTTCATTTAACTTTCATCCACTCAACAAACATTTATTAAGCTTCTGCTATATTCAATGCAATTTGGGAATAAAAATTTTAATAGGGGAAATATAAAAAGGAAAATGCATTCTCCTAGCTCTTCAGGAGATTTCAAGCTAATAGGGTGGATAAGTCACATACAGATTATTTTAATTATTAAAATTTAATAGAAAACAGATGCATGTAAGAGATATGTAAAGTCTTATGTTGTACTTGCATTTTCTTAAAAAGCAATCATTCCAGTATGGGAAGATCAAGAAAGATCTGTGGGAGAAATAATATCTGAGTTGCCTTTATTCATATTGGAGAAGGATCTGGTCAGGAAAAGAGAAGGACAGGATGCATTTTATTCACAAAGGAAAGAAAGCAGTACAGTAAGTGTTCTGAGGTTGTTCAGTAATCTGTTTTGGTTGGAGTAAAGAGGAAATATAAACCTAGAAAGGAAAGTTTCACCTTATTTGTGAATTCCTATAATGATACATATATATATATATATATACATACAGAGAGAGATTGATATATACACTATATAAAATATATATATATATATATATCATGTGCCTATATTTCTGTGTTTCTTTATGCATTTATAAATGTATTTTTATTATTTTTGGTTTATCCTAAAAGCAGCACTGGGAATCACTGAAGATTTTTGGAGTGGGAGTGGGCCTTGGGGTATAATAAAGACATCATCTGAGCAGTGGATTAGGAAGAATTACCCAGCAGCTCTTCATGGGATGGACTAGGTGAGGGACAGGTGGTTAAGGATGGGGAGAGGGTTAGAAGTGTGGAGACCATTGCATTAGGAGCCTATGACAATACCACAGACATTATTTCTTAATACAATAATATTATAAGCACCTAGAGTAAAGAGAATCTCAATGGAGTACAGGAGCTTAGCCAAGGGTTCTCTGAATGTTAGACTTGGAAAAGACCCTAGGTAACAGAATATTAGAGCATACAATGTTGGGGCTAAAAGAGCCAGAAATACAACCAAGATGCCCTAACTCCCCAAAGAGTATTCTTTCCACTCTACAGAATTACAAAGTCTCAGAAGCCATTTAGTTCAATACATTCTTGGCCAAAAAAAGCAAAAAACAAAACAAAGAACTCCAACTGCTGTATCCCCAAGAAATCTTTAACCAGACTTTTCTTGAAGAACTTTAGCAAAAAGTGATCCCATGGATCCTCTAAGGCAGGGGTCAGCAAAGTATGGCTCTGGAGCCATATCTGGCTCCACCTCCTGATGGGCCAGTCCGGGCAGAGCCCCAGGATGTGCCTCAGGGGGCCCTTCAGCCCCCACCCCATATTCCAGCACCTTCTGCCTCCGTCCTCCTCCTTCCGCAGGCGTTTATGGCTCTCACGGCCCAAAAGGTTGCAGACAGTTGCTCTAAGGCATTCCATTCCTTTTTTTTTAATTTTTTTTTTAATTTTAAACCCTTAACTTCTGTGTATTAACTTATAGGTGGAAGAGTGGTAAGGGTAGGCAATGGGGGTCAAGTGACTTGCCCAGGGTCACACAGCTGGGAAGTGTCTAAGGCCGGATTTGAACCTAGGACCTCCTGTCTCCAGGCCTGACTCTCAATCCACTGAGCTACCCAGCTGCCCCCTCCATTCCATTTTTTTTTTATGAATATTCTCATCACTTTTTTTTTAAAACCCTTGTACTTCGGTGTATTGTCTCATAGGTGGAAGAGTGGTAAGGGTGGGCAATGGGGGTCAAGTGACTTGCCCAGGGTCACATAGCTGGGAAGTGGCTGAGGCCGGGTTTGAACGTAGGACCTCCCATCTCTAGGCCTGACTCTCACTCCACTGAGCTACCCAGCTGCCCCCTCCCTCCATTCCATTTTTAAAAAGCTCTACTAAGATTTTCCTTTCACTGCAACAGAATCTGACTCAACAACTTCAATCAAATAAATATCTGTAAAGAAACTACTTTATTTATTTAACCCTTATCTTCCATCCTAGAATCAATTGTATCAATTCTGTATTTGTTCCAAGACATAAGATGGATAGGGGCTAAGCATTGGGTGTTAAGTAACTTGTCCAACATCACACTGCTAGGAAAGATCTGAGGCTACATTTGAACCCGGGACCTCCCTTCTCCAAGCCTGGCTCTCTATCCACTGAACAACCTACTTTATGCCAGGCACTGAGATCTACATTTAAAAAAATGAAACAAGCCTTTCACAGGGAGCTTATATTCCAACAGAAGAGACAAATACATATTTATGTATATCTGAGTCAAAAATAAAATAAACAAATGTACATTTAAACAAAGTAATTAAATACAAAGCAGTTTGCAGAAGATGAATACATTTGCCCATTACTTTATGTTTTGCCCTCTGGGGCCAAGCAATATTAATTTAATCTTCCTTCTACTCAATAGCCAATCTACACCGGTGGTAGGGTTTTCATATTAGGAAGTTTATAGGTCCAGTCTCACTTCTCTCTACCCTCCTTTAAGAACAAAAACAAAAACAAAACAAGGGGTATCAAGGTGGTTCAGTGGATTGAGAGAGAACCAGGTCTAGAGATGGGAGGTCCTGGGTTCCAATCTAACCTCAGATACTTCCTAGCTGGGTGATCTTGGGCAAGTCACTTCACTCCCACTGTCTAGCCCTTGTTACTCTTCAGACTTGCCACCAATACATAATATTGATTCTAAAGAGGGAAGGTAAGAGGTTGTTGGTTTTTTTTAAACCAAACAAATAAAAAAAGCAATTAAAACTAAAACTAAAAAACCACCTAAACATTTTTGCTCAAAGAACCTCCTGCTTTTCTTCTTAAGTTTCCTTCCTCTGTCTTTTCCAAATCACTTTCTTGCCTAATCTCTTTTATTGGTCTCCTTCTTCTTTCACAAGTCCTCTACCCCTTTCTCCTTCTACAAGCCTATATAACACACAAGTCCATTTGGATAACTATCTCCCCTTCTCCATCTTTCCCCCCAAAATGAAAACTTCTTTCTTTCAGCTCATTTCCAGGACAGGCTCTTCTTTCATCTCTCTCTCTCTCCCCTGGGAGATACTCGAATAACTCTGGCCCCTGAATGAGGCTGAAACTAGATTCAGAGAACTTAGGTGGGGGTGTGCTGTGTGGGCCTGAGGTGACTCACCCAGAAATAACTAGGCTGCCTATATGTCAAACAGAAAAGCACACTTCTTTCAAGACTGTGCAGAGCATGCCTGGAGGGCTCTCAAGGATTCCAGAGTGTCTAAGTCTGACATTCCAGATTTCGATGTCCTCATCTTCCCTAAAGTCCTTCCCCCCACTGCCCTGAAGACATTTCACCTTTTTAAATGATACATTTTGCTCATAAAACACGATGTCCCATGGGAAGAGTTGGAAACATCACACTCTGTCCATGACACAGTACCAGCCTGATATGGCTCAATCCCTAGATGACTGTCTCAACTGTGAAAGGGACAGAAAGTCTATATATCAAGCAAGAGGTTTTTTTTTTATTTCTCCTTAATATTTATCATTCCTTCCTTCCTAACCAACTCATATTCCTGTCCCTGACAAAGATAAGGACAGAGAAATAAGTCAAGCATGCTGAATTTAGAACTCAGGGGAACAAGGTTCTAGTCTTTGTAACATGGTAGCAATATTATGATAATTATGATAATAATGATAATAATAATATAGCTAATATTTGTATAATGCTTACTGTGTGCCAGGCACTATGCTAAGCATTTTACATTCATTTCATTTGATCTTAACAAAAACCCTGGGAAATAGGTACTATTGTCACCCTTATTTTATAGTCAAGGAAACCGAGGCAAATAGAAGTTAAGTACAGCTAGGAATTATCTATGAGAATATTTGATCTAAAGATTTCCTAACTACAAGCCCAGAATTCTATCCACTGTATCACCTAACTGCCTCAAAGCACACTGCATCTAGAGTTAGGAGTTTACAGTATCAATCAAACATTTATAAAGCTCCTACTTTGTATCATGCACTGTGCTGTGTCATAGATACACAAATAGAAAAGTGAATTTTCCCTGCCCTCAAGGAGCTTACATTCTTTTGGGGAAACAACATATACATATGTAGGTGGAAAGGGAAAGGGATCTGGAATGTGTCCAAAACCCCTGAGATAATTGTCTTTCCAGGAGATTCATGATGGTGTGCCTTACAGACCCTGGAGCACACATTCTAGTTATCTAACCACATAATGAAGGGGAGACTTTTTGACTGGCTACTAAGTCATTTAAAAGGACCTACCAGCTTCAGCCTTGATCCATTTTTGCCTCATCATTCTTGAAGAAGCCCATTGACCTGTGAAGGGAGTGGAAGCTATGACCTTATCAATTATAAAGTTCTAGAGGGGTCCTCAGCCATCCCCTTGTTCCAGAGATTAGGTTTTATAGCCAGTTCAGAATCAATGCCATCAGAAGCAAAGAGTAACTCTTTGAAGTCACATTTGGGAATATAGTCAAGCAGTAGCTTTAAGGCTCATCTAGTAGTCTTGTATTTGGACAGGAACTTGGTAGAACTGATGCTATATAGTAACTGAGCTAAGTGTAGAGTTTACTTTCTCAGAGACCCAAATAAAATAGAACAAAGTATGACCAAGTATTGGGGGGTTGAGTGAGTGATATTTTTCTGCTATATCTTTGAAAAAAAATTTTATTATTGTTTAGTAATTTTCAGTTATGTACAACTCTTCATAAACCCTTTTGGGGGTTTTCTTGGCAAAGATGCTGGAGTGGTTCGCCATTCCTTTTCCAGTTCATTTTACACATAAGGAACCCAGGCAAACAAGATTAAGTGACTTGTCCAGAGTCACATAACTAGTAAATACCCCTTTGTAGAAACACCCATTATTATGTAGTTAAATAGAAATTGGCTGCTAGTTACTTGCCCCATAAAATGAAAGGTGATATTTAGCTTATAAGGGCTCTATTTTATAGCAAAAAGATGCCTGAAAATTCATAAACATTTCAGGATATCTGAGAACCCTGAGGGGGAAGAATTAATAGACATGGGCTTGACTCAAATACATTACACAGGTATATGCAAAATAAGTACAAGATGGTGCTTTCTTGCCTCAGCCCTGACTCTTAAGTTCTCTGGTTCCCATCAAATCTCAGTTTAAATCCACTAAGCCTTGCCCAGACATCCCAGATGCTGGTGCCTTCACCTAAGAGATTAGCACCCTCTGCTTTATATAGACCTTATATGTGTGATTGTTGTGAGGATCAAATGAGAAAATATTTAGAGAGCACTTAGCATGTATTTAATAAATGCTTAGCCCCTCCCTTCACCACCCTAAAGTTTTTTATGAGTTGGGTTCAGTGTTATATAATTAAAGAATCATAAAAAACTTTAGGGTGGTGAAGGGAGGGGCTAAGCATTTATTAAATACATACTAAGTTCTTAAGGACTGGATATGTGACATGAGTGAGGGCTTGTGTATTGTATTGTAAATGAGGTGGGGTTTAAGCTGAACTGTGTAGCGATTAACATTAATATGCAACATACTAAATATTATATTTATAAATATATTTATACAAATATAAATGCATGTATAAATATATATTTATAAATTTTTATTAATAATAAACTAACATAAAAAGCTAACTAAAAAGGTATTAACCAGCCTGCTCCCAAGAGCAAAAGAGGAAGAGGGAGGAATTACAGCAAACTATATACACATGTGACCACACAAACATGGAGGCGCAGGAGAGATTAAAGGGAATTTTGGGAAATGCTAAGGGACTTATGGGGGATGCAGTCCAAGGTTCAAACTCTCCATTTATACAACTTTAAAGAATGGATAGGACTTGCTTAGAGAAAGGGCACTAGAATGTCAACTACCTGAGGGCAGGAGCTGTTTTACCTTTCTCTGTAATACCAGGGCTTAGCATACATAAGGCCAGACATTTTTTTTGGTCAATTAGTTTTTGTCTGGCTCTTTGTGACCCCATTTGAGGTTTTCTTGGTAAAGATACTAGAGTGGTTTGCCATTTCCTTCTCCAGTTCATTAGATGAGGAAACTTGGGCAAACAGGGTTAAATGACTTGTTGTAATGTTATGTATGCAGCTGCTTAACTTAACTATTTGTGGTTCAAGATTTACTCCTACAATAAGGCATGTTTCTCCACTGCATTTTTAAGTGAAAAGGTAAAAAGAAATAGATTTATTATTATTATTATGCAAATATCCAACAATTTAGCTTACTACAGAAAAACACAAATGAGGATAGATAGATAAAGAAGAACATCAGCAATAATAGGAGAAATAGAAAGATACATCACCAAACAGGGGATACTCCAACACCTGAATATTCTTAGCTGGGAAGTCCCTTTGTTCAGCCTTTCAGGGTCCCATTCAGGAAAGCCCCAGGCAAAGAGTCCTTTCCATTTGTAAGACCTCAAAGCCACTTTCCAGAAGGGGATTTTTATTGACCTCAAGACAAAGATGACTTTTTGCCTATTGTAGTTTGCATCACTGCTTCCAGGGTCCTAGTGATCTAGTCAAGATCCCAAGCCCCCAGGAGCAGGCAGGCAAAACATGTCTCAAAATTTAATCAACAGTCATGAAGACAACACATTCTGTGAGACAAGGGTTAATCTCTCAGAAGTATGTTTATCTTCCAGACAATCAGAGACCTTGGGAAGCTGCTGAGAACTCTGGCCAAAGTTCAAAGCAACCCCAGTCTTTGCTGGTAAATGTGAGACCCATGATATACCACAGGGAAGATTTAGTAAAATTTTACTTTAACCCTTCACTTGTCCAGAGTCACACAGCTAGGAAGTGTTCTGGGGCCAGGTTTAACCCCAGGTCCTCTTAACTCTATCCCCCGTGCCAACTAACTGCCCCTGCCTAACATATAGTAAACAATAAATGTTTTTCAATTGATAAAAGCTAAGAAGAACAGGACAGGCTCCATGAAGAAGGCTGTGATTGATCTAGCAAAAGTTAACAATTCAACATGTATGTACACACAACAATGATTACAAAGCAGATTGTAATAAAGCCAAATGAGAGAGCTACATGGGATCCTGTAATCAAATCCTGGCTTGACTAATTACCCT
Source organism: Gracilinanus agilis (assembly GCF_016433145.1). Classification (NCBI taxonomy): domain Eukaryota; kingdom Metazoa; phylum Chordata; class Mammalia; order Didelphimorphia; family Didelphidae; genus Gracilinanus; species Gracilinanus agilis. Next base: position 687,403,980 of record NC_058130.1, on the reverse strand, counting down.
TTGGTTTCACATTGGGCAAGGCTCTTTCTTTGGACTCATGAATAAAACGCAGAGTTTGGACTATATGACTTCTCATGTTCCTCCTAGTATGATGTTGGGCAAATTATTTATGAGACATCTTTAACTGAAGAGTGACTTAACTTGGAGTCAAACCCGGATGTACTATCTCTAAGCCCAGGGTTTGAGTTTATGTAATTAAAGAATCATGTCATGGCTCAGACTATAAATCCTAGAGGAGTGGTGATGATGGAATTATGTATTGTGAATTATGTATTGTGTATTTTCATAAATGAGGAGGGGCTTGAGCTTGATTTTGAATGATGAATGGGTTATGGATAGGGCATTCCAGAATGAAGAATAGAATAAGATTAAAGATCATATATTTAGAGCTGGAAGGCACCTTAGAGGCTAAGAAACCCACTCCTACCCCCCTCCTTTATTTTGCAAATGGAGAAACTGAGGCACTGAGAATGTAAATGATTTTTCCAACTTATACAACAAATACTTTCCAGGAGTGGGATTGAAACCCAGGCCTCCTTGACTCCAAATTCAGTATTCTGTAACCATCTTATTTGTGAGAAAGCAAGACTAGCCTGGCTAAGTTGGAGAGAGCATATTGGGGGAGATAAGTTTGGAGAAGGCAGATGGAGACTGATTCATCAAGGAACTTGGAAATCAGTCAGAATCTAGATAGGATACAATAGGAAGATCTACTTAAGGCTCTTGAACAGGTACAATGGTGGTAGTCTATGTAAGTACTATCGGATTGATTAGAGGAGACTGGACTAAAGTTAAGGAGGCCATACAGAACATTGCTGAAATAATCTAAGAAAGAGGGGATTATGCTAAGTGAAAACTATTCATTATGAAGAATAGATTCAAGAGAGTTAAAAGGTTGGGTTTTTTTTAATTATTCTTACACCTAGGATTAAGGGACTGTCACAGGGAGAATATAACTCTTCCTGGCCTTTGGACTCTCTGGGAACCTCTGTCAGACTCTAGATGATAATACAATGAAATCAGCTACCTCTTGCCCTTCACGTTCAGTAGGCTAGGCTGAGTTTCTTTACTCTCTAGTTGTAAGACTCCTCCTGCTGAGTCATAGAAAGAATCTTTATGAAGTGAGTTTTTCAGAAATATGTCTTTTTCCATTGAAATATATCCTTGATTAGAAAGTCCTTCACTTTCAAAAGGGGACTTAAAACATCATAGGGTGATAAGTCTTGATTTGCATATGAATTATATTGAAGTGAGGCAAAGTTGTACAAAGTCCTCAGCCTCTTCCAGAATCATCAAAGCCCAGTGGCAGGAGAAAATTCAAGACAACTGACAATGGCCTGGGATTAATTATTATTAATATGCTGAATTATTACCTATTGGTGGTTGCCCCTTTTGACCTTTCACCCTTGCTTTTCAAGTTCCTTTTAAGCTCTTCAGATCCATTGTGAGTGAGGAAATGTATCCTATCATAGGAGGTCTTCTAGCCCCGAGAGTGGATGACCACTTATCAGGTAGGTTGAGAAGGGATTTTTGTTCAAAAAGAGGTTGAATTAGATAAAATCACTTCCCACTGAGATTCTATAATATGTGACTTGATCTCTTTTTCTTAAATGTAAAAGAGAATTTAATGTAAATTTATTGTAATTAAATGTAAAAATGAATTTGCATTGATACTATTCATGCAAAAAATTTTAGTTGAAAAATTATGTGATTTTTCTTTTGTGGTTATCTGTATTCTTTGTTTAAGGGCAGATATGTAGGAATGAAAAGGGACAGTGGAAATCATTAAAACAATCCCCTTTATATTCAAATGAGCAAACTGAAGGCCTTAGGGAAGGACATAGTCTTTTATGCAGCAAAAATGGAATTTGAATCTGGGCTTTATGAGTGGATTGAATGAAAAATAAAAAGTTAATAGGGAGTTTTAGAAAACCTGATTGAGTGACATAGTAAGTGAATATCTAGCATCTCCCAAAGAGTTTATATCTCCAGGCCTGACCAAACTACACTGAGGGAACTAAAAAAATAACAGATACAGTTACTAAATGACTATCAGAAATCTTCAAAATAGCTTGGAGAATAAGAAAGATATTATAGGAGTAAAGGAGGCCAAATGTAGTGCCTGATTTTCCAAAACAGATGAAAGTTTAAAAATGTCTACAAATTCTGGGACGATGAGCTTGACATATATTCGTGGAAAAAAATCTAGAATATATTATTTAAAGAATTGTCTGTGTGTATTTTGGAAGGGAAATAGTGATCACTAAAAAGTCAACATGGTTTCTTTGACAATGGTTCTCATTTAATTAATTTCATTTCCTTTTTTTTGGCCAGATGGAACTAGACTTGTCATAGGAGAATAACTATAGATGAGTTTATTTAGATTTTAAGAATTCATATGATAAAGTTTCCCGTACTGTTCTTGTGGGTAGAATGGAAAGATGTAGGCTGTTTAGTAACATAAATATTTTTTCAGAGGTTCTTATATGACATCAAAGGGTCAGGTACTTTGGGCAATTACTTTTCTTATCCCTAAACGATTCACTATTCCACTCATCACAGCAGTTCTTCCAAATCTTTTCATCACTCTTCAAACTTTCTAACATAAATAAGTATAAAATTAAAAAAAACTGAGGAAGGAAAGAGAACTGTTAATTAAAGGATGAGAGAAAAGCTTCATTGTGGAGATGATAATTATTCGTGAAGATATATGAAGGCATAAAAGGCAGATCTAAGGAAGGAATCCAGGCATAGGGGACGGTTTCGTCTGAATGCTTAGATGTGGGAAGCAAAGTTGAGTCTGGGAGAAAGGAAGTGATCCAGTTATACTGAAATACAGAGTGTGTAAAGAGAAGTACTATGAGATAAAACTATACCGGGAGGCGACAGCCAGATTATAATACTCTTCAAGTATCAGGCTAAGAAGTTTTAATTTATCCTATAAGCAATGGAGATTCACTCAATGTTTTTGAGCAGGGGAGCGATATGGTCAGAGTTGTGCTTTAAGAAGATTATGTTGACAGCTGTGTGGAAGTTGGATTAGATTCAGGAAAAATTGGAAGCAGTAGTCTATTACACTAGTTTAGATGAGAAGGGATGAGGACTGGAGTTAGGGGGGTTGTCACGTAAATGCAGAGAAGGGAATAAAAATGAGAGATGTGATAGAGACAAAATGGAGAAGATGTGAAACCAAGTTGGGAATTGGGACTAAAAGAGAGATGAGAAGCCAAGGTTTACTCCAAGGATATAAAACTGTATGACTGAAGAAAATGGGAATGATGGTGTCCTCAACAGAATTGAAATTAAAATTAAAATTAAAATCAAAAAATTGAAATAAAACAGATAACTTCTGTTTTAGACATATGTTATTCAAGAATTCTCTGAAACATCCAGGAAGGTATACATACAGCATGTAGCCAGCAATGCATAACTAGAATTCTAGAGAAACTCTAGCTAAAGAATTTGATATAACATATATAAACATACACACATATATGATATTATACCTATATCATATATATATATGCTATTAAAGCATAAAACTATACTAAGACTTTTGAGAGACTGTATAGTGATTTAGGAGTTTCCAAGGAGATAGTACATCAAGAAAGAAAAAAATGGGGGCAGCTAGGTGATTCAGTGAATTGAGAGCCAGGCCTAGAGACAGGAGTTCCTGGGTTCAGGACAATTCCAACTGTGTGACCCTGCAAATCACTTTACCCCCATTGCCTAACCCTTGCCACTCCTTGGAATCAATACACAATAGTGATGCTAAGCCAGAAGGTAAGGGTTTAAAATAGATACATGTCAAAAAAAAAACAACTAGAATTTATGAAACATGTTCATCTCCACCAATTAAGCAACCCTTCCTCAAACAGTTGTACATCTTTAGTCCCTTATGGGTAGGAGTTTTCTAATTGGTGGTATTTTCCATAGCTCCCTAGTGCACAGGCAAAATGCCCTGCAGCTGGGAATCTATATAGAATATGTTGGCATTTCTCTAGTCTCTTCCTATTCTCCTTATAGTTTCCCAAAGTTGATACTATAAGGGATGGGAAATATTGACATTGGAGAAGAAATAATTGGTTAGATTGAATTAATTGGTCCCTAAGGTTCCTTCTATTTCTAAAATTTTGTAATCCTGTGTCTCTATATGCAGGACTCTTTCTGTTCTTCCATTTCAATTCAATTCAAAAAGCTGATTCCCAATTTATTAAGCACATATTTCTGAGGGGAAATCTTTTCTTCTGCCACAGGCCTGCCTCAATCTATCAGAGGAAGGTATTTTAGGAGTTACCTGCTATGGCTATATTACAGGGCAAAGGCTGTAACCAACTAAGCCATGACCACTCTGGACCTTGTCTCACTGGTCCCACTGACTCCTGCCCTCACCTAGACATTCACCTGAATCTTCAGGAGACCTCTCTATCTCCCTCTTCTCTCAAAGTATCTCAGTAATTGATCTCATCTTTCTACCACCTCCCATGTGGTACGTGTATAACTGGTACTGGTTCAATGACTAGATTGAAAGGTGGTTCCTAATGGATTATTACTTTGGGGGAGATCTGTAGCAGCAGGCCTCAGTGACCTTTCCTTGGCCCTGTGCTGGTCAAAATTTTTAACAAATGATTGTAATGAAGCCATAGAAGGCAAGCTTGTCAAATTTCCAGATGACATTAAAATAGAAGCAACAGGTGGCATGTTGATGAGGTAGCCTGATAAAGTGGCCCAATCGCCAGTTCTGGAATTAAAGAAAATGGGGCCAAATCCCACTGAAGCTCACCACCTGCATGATCTTGGAGTAGCTATTTAAAACCACTGGGCCTCAGTTTCCCCACCTGTAGAATGGGGGGAAGGGAACTGGACTGAATGACCCTTGAGCTCTTTTCCAACTCTACATCTATCATCCTATGAGCTCATGTATGATCAAATAAGTATGAAAAGATACAGTTTCAAATAATGGGCCAAATATAATAAATGGATATTTAGAAGGATATTTATTAGTTCTAACATTAGTTATCTAAAATAGGATTGGGAAGGCATGGTGAGACATTGATTCCTCTAAAAAGGGAGTTTTAATGGATTCAATATTTAATCAATAGAGAGACAACAACATTAAAAGAGGCATGATGCCTAGAAAGAAGAGAGGATTATTTGATTGTACTGGTGAGATGACTACTGGTCTGATTCTGTTCAGTTCTATTCACCACTTATTGGAAGAATGTTGTTGAGCTGCAATACATCCAAAAGAAGGTAAACAGAACAACATGCTCTACAATGAATATCTGAAGAAACTTGGGCCCCTTATCCTCAGAAAGAGAAGACAGAAGGAATATTAATGGCAGTCTTCAAATATTGAAGGGTTGTCTCATGGGAGAGAGATCAGAAATGCTCAGTTTAGCCTCAGAAGGCAGATCTGGAACAATTCACAGGAACTGCATAGAAGCCAGCTTAGGTTCAATAAAAAGGGAAAACATTGTAAAGATCAGAGATGTCTCTGAAGTAAAAAGCACTGCCTTGAGAAGTCATGGCCATCGACATGCAGACTGGTTAATCACTTGCTAATGACATTGGAGAAGAGACACTTGGTCAGATTAAACTAATTGGTCCCTAAAGTTCCTTCTATTTCTAAGATTTTGTGATCCTGTGTCTCTATATCCAGGACTCTTTCTGTTCTCCCATTTCAATTCAATTCAAAAAGCTGATTACAAATTTATTAAGCACATACTATGTACCAGACACTAAGACAGTATCTTTGTATCGAGAACAGTTCTCACCCTTGAATTGTTTATATTCTATGGGGAGAGGGAATTTCCTAATGCAGGTAAGCAAATAAAAAATTATACAAAAGTAAAAGCAATGCAATTTCAAGGGGTAAGGAGAGAACACTAGCAAGATGTTTGGGGTAAACCAATTAGAAAATCTATCATATTCATTTCAAAGAGAAGCAAGTGATATCAGCAAAACCCTTGTAGGAAGTGGCCAAAAGTCAGCATTAAAGAGGGAGAACATTCTGAGCAGAGGAGAAAAACTATACAGAGGCATGGAGAGGAGATATACTCTGAAGAAATGCAAGTAAGCCAAGTTGGCTGGAATGTAGAATATATGATGTGGATTAACATGCAATAACATGGAATGAGGTTACAAAGAGATTTGGGTAGCCAAAAAAGTTTATATTTTATCCTAGAGGCAATAGGGAACCACTAAAGTTTCTTGAGCATGTGAGTGACATGGCCATATTCTTGCTTTGGGAATATCAGTTTGACAACTGAGTGTAAAATGAATTGGAAAGAGGAGTGACATGAGACAGAGGAATCAATGAGAAAGTTATATCAATAGCCCAGGCAAGACTAATAAAAATACAAAGAGTTGAGGTGGGTTAGAGTCAGGATAACTCCTCTACAGAGTCTTAGATCGCTGCATTTTAAGCAATACCCCCTTCCCCAGCTAGTAATTTGGGAATAGAAAACTGCCATAAACCACAGAACTTTTTATCCTGTACCCAAGTCAATATTTATTAGGAGTAGAGAATATGAAGGTTTTACATTAATGAAATTATTCTCACATTCATCATATTCTCTAAAACCATACCAGCCAAATTGAATTGAGGAGGAGATGACAGAATTTATAAGGTCAGGGATAATTCAAGGAATGCTTTAGTGTTGTTTCTCAGTTACACAAATAGTTTGTGTGTCATGGCAATTGGGGAATATACAATAGCCTTTTTAGAGTTGAGGTTTAAATCTTCTTAACCATAATTGTATGGCTTAACACTTGGCTAACCCTTGTGGAGCTATATACAAATAATCATTAATCAGAGGCAACTCTAAACAGCCCTCTCTCTCCTCTTCTCTTTTCTGCTCTCTCCCTCCCTTCCTCATTAAAATGTTAACACTTATTCTCCTTGGCGCACCCAAAGTCAAGGCCCAAGGGACAGATCCTGATGTTAAGACCTCAACCCCACCTGGGGTAGCAGGGCAGAAAAGCAGCTGAGCCTTGATGGGAGAAGATTCTGACTAAGATGGGCTTTAGAGCTAAAAGGGAATATTGGAGAATTATAGAGCTAGGAATAAGGTCTAGACCTGTAATTAAATTGATATAGGTAACTTTGAGGAGAGAAAAATTCCATCTATCAATGGTGGTCTGTAATAGGCTTAGAGAAATGCCTAAAGCATTTTGGGAATAAATGACTTACCCAAGGTCACACAGCCCATATGTGTCAAAAGTAGGACTTGGGGGCAGCTAGGTAGTTCAGCAGGTTGAAAGTCAGGCCTAGAGACAGGTCTTAGTTCAAACGTGACTGTAGACACTTCCTAATTGTACAATGTCAAGTTACTTTACCCCCATTGCCTAGCCTTTACTACTCTTCTGCCTTGAAACCAACACACAGTATTAATTCTAAAAATGGAAGATAAGGGTTTTTTTAATAACAATTAATGGTAGATATAAGAAGTTAGATATTGGTGTAAGGATGGTATTTGTGCAAGGGGGATGGGACAAAAAGAGCCAGAGAAGGAGTTGCTGACAGTTGGAGACAGTTGAGACCAGAGAGAATTCTGGGTATTTTCTCGGGGAGAGGAGAAAGGGGAGAGGTCTTCAGGAGGAGGACTAGGAAGAGGGAGGAGGAGGACATCCCAGCTCAGATCCAGTCCTGAGGGCTTCCTGAGGATCTTTCTTTGGAAAATGAAACCCTGATTTCCTGGTCAACGCCATTCTTTTACATCTCACCCATTAAGACTTCAATCATCGAGTCAGCTAAGTTTTTGGACTCCATTTTGGGAGTGATCTCTTAGTCTCCTTCTCCCATTACCCAATCTTGCTGAGAAACATCCTTTTAGTCAAAACTTACAATTATAGAAAAGGATAGAAAAAGAAGAAGGGGCGGGGAAAGAAGCTTAGGTGTAAGAACCCCAAAGAATCCCACCCAAGTGATGGACCCCATAGGAATAGCGAAGAGGGCACCCCAAAATCCCTCTGCCCTTCACTCCTTTCCCCAATTCCTGAAAGGTGAATAATAAAAGCCATTCATTAGTCAGATAGCATTCCAGAGTGCCTGAGGAACAACAAGGCAGAGGGGAACCACAGCTTGGTCTGGCTGCCTCCATCTTGAAGCCAGACCCCTCCACTGTGAAATTAACTGATGGGGGGAAGTTTGCGTGAACCCTGTCCTTAATCGGAATTGGATTGGGGTACCACATGCCTCATCTCATAGGGAAGCCTCACCCCCGACTCCTGAGGGGCAGCACACCCATCCAGGTCACACGGTTTTGGGGTGACACCCCCTTAAAGTCTCCCAGTGTATATTTGTCCCCAGGGGAGAGCTGAAGAAAGACTCACCAAATAGACTCTCTATCTCCCATTCTATCAAAAATTGCTTAAAGGCTCCCCTTTATTATTACATTGGTCAAAAATAAGGAAGAATGAGTTTGGTTTTAGCTTTTAATCAATTAGGGCTGTTTGAACATAAATAAACTACTTCATGAAGTTGTCCCCATCATGAAAAGTATATGTAAAATAGAGGCTAGGTGACAGTTTATCGAAGTTGTTATCAATGGATATCAGCAGAGAATTCAATGATGATAGGGAGGAAATAGCAATATGAAGGCATGGAGCTCAGAGATGTAGAAGGAACTACAAGTGGACCAGAACAGTCTGATAGAAGAGTCAGAAGAGTTCGTGAATGGGGAGTTCACTGTAAGAAAAGTGGAAAAGGAGGAAGAGGCATTTAATAAATGGTGTTGGTTTTTTTTTAAAGCCTTACCTTCCATCTTAGAATCAACACTATGTATTGGTTCCAAGGCAGAAGAGTAGAAAGGGCTATGCAATGGGGGTTAACAGGGTTACACAGCTGGGAAGTGTCTGAGGAATAAATAGTTTTAAATGCCAAGTAAATTATTTTATTTTTTACTATAGAGGCAATAAAGAGTAACTGAAGTTTACTGAATAGGAAAGTAACATGGGCAAACTTATACTTCAGGAAAATCACCTTGGTGGTAGGACAGAGGATGGAATGGAGTACAGAGAGGCTTTATGTAGGAAAAATAATTACAAGGCTATTACAAAAGTCCAGGTGAGGTGGTAATAAGGGCCAATACTAGGGTAGAGGTTATGGGAATGGAGAGCAGGAGACCAGAACAAGAGATGTTGTAAAGGTAAGAACTTGGCAATAGCTTGCATATAAGGAGAGAATGCAAGTAAGGGAGTCAAGGAGAACCTTGAGATTGTGAGCTAGAGTACCTGAAATGATGAGAGTACCCCACACTTGACAGTAATGGGGAAATTGGAAAGAGGAAAAGTTTTTTGGGGGTAAAGATAATGAACTCTGTTTTGGATACTAAGATTGAGATACATGTGGGACATCTAGTTTGCAGTATTCAAGAGTTTGGGAGACAACGTAGAGAGCTATATATATATGAGAGAGAGAGAGAGAGAGAGAGATTGGAACCAAATGTATAAAGATAATATTTGGATGCACTGAAACTGATAAGATTACCAGGAAAGTATAGAAAAAAGAGAAGGGGAGCCCAGACAGAGACATGAGGATGTCCATGGTTAAGGCATGGTATGGATGAAGATCCAGCAAAGGAGACTGAGAAGAAGTGGTCAGAAAAGTAGGAAAACTAAAGTAAATCAATATCATGAAAACTGAGAGAGTATCTAGGAGAAGCTGGTGACCCACAGTGTCAAAGATTTCAGAGAGGTGAAGAAAAATGAAAATTATGAAAGGCTATTAGATCTGGGGAAAAAAAGGGATCAAGGGTAATTTGGGGAGGACAGTACCATTGATTGCTCTACCAGTCCTTGATCAGAAGATACAATGGGACTGAATGCCAATACAATGGGCCCCTGGAAAACTGACAATGAGTTATCTATCATGTTTCAAGTCTCCTTTGCTACATGGTAAAGAGGAATAGAAACTAGAAGACTTGAAGTTGAGTCTGGAACTTGTTGTATGACCCTAGCTAAGTCACTTGCATTCTCTGGGATTCCGTTTCTTTCTCTATGAAATAATGAGTTTGGATCAGCCTATCTCTGGCATTACTTTCTACTCTATTAATCCAATCTTTCTGGGGCAATGTCTCTCAGTGAAGCTAAGACAATACAGAGGAGCCTTACAGAGTTTCAGGCCACCATTTACCCCTGTATAGTACTTTGGATAGGCTGCCTTACTTATCTTTGCTTGTGTATGCACTTTCTGTTGAACCATACTCAAAAGTAATCTCTACTAGGATACTGTTTTTAGCCTTTAAAAAAAAAAACTCCAGCACTCAGTGAATGTTTGCTGACAGTGTGTTATGGAGGAAAAAGCATTGCACTGGAGGTTAGGTCTTGACATTTCCACTAACCAGATGTGTGACTCTGGGCAAGTCATTTAACCCTTCTGGGCCTTATTTCCTTATCTGTAAATTAAAGATAAGAACCCTTGCCCTTTCTGTCTCACCAACCTGTTGTGAGGATCAGATGGGAAATTGGATGAAAAAGTACCTTATAAACTACAAAGAGGATAAAAAGGAGTAGAAAAACAGTCTCTTCATTCTGAATTTATAAGATAGTTATGGAGATAACACACTGCCTCTTGCAATTTCCAATTCTGACATTCTGTGAAGAAAGGATTCTTCCTCAGGTATGAGGGGGTCATGGACCATTTCATTTCTTTATTTGTATCCCTGGCAACTAGATTGTGCCTTGCATATATAGGCACTTAATAAATGTCTGTTTAATTGAATGGAATTAATTAAATGATATCTGGCACATATCCCACTTCTAGAATAGATGACATTAAGAGATTATAGAATCAACATATCCGTTTTCCTTCCTCCTTACTGTCTTCTATACCTACATCCTATGAATGATTAGGTCCAAGGAACCTAAGACCTAAGAATAAGTCCTGGACTTCTGACTAATACCCCCAAGAAACAAGAGAGTCATGTGAAAGAAGTGGCCAAGTCCAAAATATTTTTTTTAGTTATGGAATATGAAAGATAGAAGATATATGGAACGTGCAATGAGATGGGAATAAGTATCAACCGCTCACTGAACCCAGCCAGTGTCCATATGCACAGTCTTACAAATGGAGGATCTAGAAGGGACAATAACTGTGAAACCAAAAAGAATCCAAGCAAAAGACTACTATAAAAGTCCCAGGTAGAATACTGTACAGTGAGATAGTAAACTCATGGCCCAAGGATGCAAGCAGAGAATCAAGCTTTCAAGCTGGTCCAGAACTAGATTAAAATATAATTGGGAAATATTTAACAAAATAAAATATAATACAACATAGGTAATATTATTTTTGTGGTTTTCTAAGTCAATATGTGGCAGAGATCCATTTTTACTTGAATTTGACAACTGAAAAGAGCATTAAACAAAAAGTTAAAAAAAAAAACAGGATCCAAAATCTTATTCAGCTACATCATAATTAATGGGGATGAGATAAATAAATTTAAAATGGGAAAAAAGTATTATCCTAACCTACTTGCAATCATTGTAAGGAATGTGCTTTGTCAATCACCTATGACTTTATCCAAATCATTGGTACAAATATTAAATAGCATCAGGCCAAGTACAGATCCTTGGGGCATTTCACTGAAAACCTTCTTCTGAGATTACATTGAATCATTAATGATTGTATTTGGTATTCAGCCCATGAATCAGGCCTAGTTCCATCTAACTGTACAACTGTACAACTGACATTTCTTCTATCCCATTCAGAAGGTGAGCATAAAATACTCTGCCAAATACTTTTCTAAAACCCAACTACACTGTATCTTTAGGCTTCCTCAAATCTGCTGTTAAACCGACCCACAAAGTCAGCTGAATCTGGCTTGATTCCCTCTTGACAATGTCACAGCTTATTTCAATAAAAGATTCCTGATTTTATCAAGAATCAAGGTCAAGGCCTATAGTCTTCAGAGCCCATTCTCTTTCCTGTTTATATAAATCAGAACAGCATCTGCCTCTTTCTTTTACTCTGCTACTTTTCCCATCCTACACAATCTTTTTAAGGATCAGCAGTAGTGGCTTAACAATTATTTCCATTCACTCTTTCAATACACTGGGTTAAAGTTTGTCTGGTCTTGTTGACTTGAAATCATCAAGGGCAGAAATGTGTTCTCTTTGGCTCTCCCTGCTTTTCTTGGGTACTAATTCCCTAATATTAGTCTTTGTTTTGACCTCCATAATTCAAAAAATAATCCAATTTGACCAAAAATTAAAAAGTAAAGAAAAACAAGGCATCCAAGGGCCTTACGTTTGATGCCAACCTAGAGCAATAAACGGGACCTGCAACTGTCGCTTTGCTACTAGGCACTGAAATTTAAAGGGTACTATCAGCATTTGTACTCTTAGTAGGACAGAAAAATAATTAGGGTTTTTTAAAGGAACCTGATAGATGTTAGCATACTTCCTTTCCCTACTCAATTTAGGGAAGTAAGAGATTCTTCTCCATTCTCTCCTTCTCTATTCCACAAAGCACACAGAAGGTGCTTCCCTAGAATCTTTCTTTCCTTGGACTGATTTTTTCTTAAAGAATTGATCTTCAGAGATCTCATTTCATGCTGCTTGCCATGAGCACCAAAAAAAAAAACAAAACAAAGCTATAGTTCTGCTCCAACCTATCACTTGAAACTCATCTGCCACTAACTCCTTTACACAAACCCTTAGTTCTGAGATTTCCTCATTTTCATTCACACATTATAATTCTCTCCTACTTCTAAACCAATGTTCTTGCTTTTTCCTTCCCATCCTCACTAGAATGTCTTCAGAATTAAATAAATATAACAGCAATAACAGCAATATTATTATAATAGTTAATATTTATACGGCTGCTTTACAGTTTGCAAAGCACTTTACAAATATCTCATTTTATTCTCACAATGATAAGGTAGATGCTATTATTATCATCATTTTACAAATGTGGAAACTGAGGTAAAAAAGATTAAGTGACTTGACCAGCATCACACAGATAGTAAGTGCCTAAGGTTGTATTTGAACTCTAGGTTCAGCCAGTCACCAATACAAGTCATAATCCTTCCTTTTTCATGGCACCTTTTATAACAACAAAAAAAAAAAACACAGCAATCTCTGCTTTCCCTTAATATAGGGAAATTACCATTGTATTTGAAATTTAATTGCTTTCTCTAAAAAGCACTGGTTTTGGATTCAGAGAACTCAGGTACAAATCTCACCTCTGCTACTTGATTACCTGTATGACCTTGGGCCAATCGCAACCTCTTGGGCCACCAAGTCCTCCTCCAAATAAAGAATTATGGCCTGAAGGGAAAGACTCAGAGAATCTTCTCCCCTTTTTGTTAAGAAGTTGATCTACTTGATTCTTCTCTTTCTTCAAGGACAGAGGGAGGGGAGCCAAAACTTTTATAGCTTTGAGATCTCATATATTAGAGAAAGTTCACTACCACAGTCAATGGCCTCAGGCAACCAAAATCCCAAGGCAGAAGAGGGGATGAGGCTGTCTCTGGAAATCATATAAGACAGTGCCCAGAATGAATGGACTTCGAAATTTCTGAAGCCATCTTAGTTAAGAGAGGGCAGGCTTGATAATAATTCCTCACATTTGTAAAGTACTTCAAGATTTAATGAGTGCTTTTAAAGTACCAGGGCTAGAACTTAGGTCTCCTGACTAATAGAGCTAATAATAGTGACAGCAATAGGGATAGCCATAGAAATAGTCATTGTAATTATATGGTTAACAGTAACAGCACAGACAAGTAGGTGGTCCAGTAGATAAAGTCAGGAAGACTCATCATCTTCAGCTTAAATCTGGCCTCAGACATTATCTCTGTGACTCCGGGCAAGTCACTTATTCTTATGTTCAAAATGAGCTGAAGAAGGAAATGGTAAATTATACCAGTATCTTTGCCAAGAAAACCCTAAATGGGGTCACAAAAAGTCAGACATGACTTAAAATGACTAAAGACAAACAATAACATGGCATGGCATGAGCTGGCATGGGATGGTATGAGAATAGAATTGCACCTTATGGTACAGTATCGTATGGTATGGTATGCACGGCATGGTTTGCTTTGGTATCATACTGCAGTAGAGTAGAGCAAGTTATTCAAGATTGTGCTGAAATATTATTTTTAGAACCTAAATTTCCCTAACTCACCCAGGCCAGAAATACGGTGGCTATTTATAGGTCCAACCCCAGTTCTGGTCAACATGGAAACTTTAATGTAGTCCATTTCCAGCCTTGGCTAATTCATTCCACCTGAAGCACCCTGGCTGTTCTGNTTGTCAGCCATGTCCTCTTCTGACCTCCTCTATTTTTCAAGGGTAATTAACCACCCAAATGGGTTCCCTGGTCTAACCTTGACTTGGCACTTGGTTCCTAATAACTCCCCCCATCCACTGGGGACAAAGTCACCCTGGAGAGATCCCAACTAGTTGATCCAAAACTATGTCCTTCACAGATACAACTTTATTTTTCTTAGCAAATTTGGTGCTACTTAAGACAAATCCCTGAGATGGAAAGGGTCTTCCAGTCATGGAGTCACAGTGGACCATAAAAGTTGAGAGATTACCAAGCCATCATTTTAAAGAAGAAACTGAGGCTCAATGATTTTTTTCCATTTCATACAGCTAGTAAGATGAAAAATTGAGATTTAGCCCAAATCCTTCATCTCTAGTAACTGTCTTTCAACTACCTCAGACTTCTTTTTGCCTGGATAACACCTTGCTAGAGTGGAGCCAAATGAAAACACAAAACCTTTAGAGTACTTTGTTGTTCATTTGTTTCACCTGTATCCAACTCTTCATGACTCCAATTAGAGTTTGCTTGGCAAAGATACTTGAGTGGTTCACCATTTCCTTCTCCAGCTCATTTTACAGATGAGGAAACTGAGGCAAACAGATTTAAGTGACTAGCCCAGGGTCACACAGCTAGTAAATATCTGAGGCTAGATTCAAAGCTATGAAGATGAGTCTTCCTGTCTCCAGTCCCTGCACTCTATCCACAGCACCACCCAACTTCTCCTTGTAGTTCTTTCCATACCTAAATAAAACAAAGCACTTTTCTCCAAGTTATTAATTGAATAGTTGATCTCACATTCATTCCACTCTAGATGGCATTTCTAATTCTCCATAGTTTCAAGCAACCTCCTTACCTTAAGGATTCATTTCACTCCTGAACTTCTCCCTCTGAAAGTACCTTCTGTCCTTCAACCTCTTCCTCTGAATTACAAACATCCCTTAAATATGAATGGCTTCAGGTGCCAACACTCATCACTGTTCCCACTACTGGGGCAAATTGTGAGATGATTCCTGATATCCTACTAATAGAAGATATTTAAAAGACACTATAGGGGCAGCTGGGTAGCTCAATGGATTGAGAGTCAGACCTAGAGATGGCAGGTCCTAAGTTCAAATCCGGCCTCAGACACTTCCCAGCTGTGTGACCCTGGGCAAGTCACTTGATCCCCATTGCCCACCCTTACCACTCTTCCACCTAGGAACCAATACACAGAAGTTAAGGGTTTAAAAAAAATAAAAGACACTATAGGGAGGGAAGCTGGGTAACTCAGTGGATTGAGAGCCAGGCCTAGAGACAGGAGGTCCTGGGTTCAAATGTGACCTCAAACACTTCCTAGCACTTAACCCCCATTGCTTAGCCCTTACCACTCTTCTGTCTTAGAACCAAAACACAGTATTGATTCTAAGATGGAAGATAAGGATTTAAAAAAAATAAAGAAGAACATTATAGGTTCAATACGCCTTTGTGAGCAAGTTTGGAAACTCTAAAGGATTACACTTAGAATCTATAAACCTGGTTTCAAATCCCTAGTCTGTGATTTACTTGCTTTGTGAACTTAGGCAAGTCATTCTAACTTCTTGAGTCTCGATTCCCTTTTCTATAAAAGGGAGGCAATATCATCACTATCCACTTCACAGAGCTTTTCAAAGAAGCTACTTAGAAGCCTCAAGGCAACATAGATTCTATTATTATTAATAGTTTATTTTAATTTCAGAAATTGAACTTATGAAGCACAACCCATTTCTAAGGAAGAGTCAAAGGAACTCTAATTATATGTAGCTTTCTATAGAAGGTGGGAAAGCACTTGTCAGTGTCTCACAAACCAATGATGCTGCCCTGGACATGTAGAATCAAAGAAGTTAAGAATATCACCATGGGTGTTAGCAAAGAGTGCTTGATCTAGAGTTACGAAACCTGGTTTAAATCTCAGTCCAAATGATGCTTATCAGCTCTATGTTCAAAGGCAAATCATTTCACTACTCTGAACCTTGGTTTTTTTCTCCCATAATATTAATGTGGTTAAGAGTCCTTGTGCTCTCTATCTCACAGAACTTTTTTGAGGAAAGAACTATAAACCTTAAAACTCCATTTACATATAAGTAATTATTGGCATTATCTGAGCTACTCTATAAATCAACTTAATAAATCAAAAAGTATTTATTAAGAGAATACTCTCTGCAAGACACTATGCTTATTACTAGGAACACAATTACAAGCAGAAAAACAATCCCTGCCCTCGATGAGCTTATATCTTAATTGGGAATGATAGCACATAATAGAAAGCTGAAAAGAATAATGAAAGGAGAGGTGACCTACCCAAGGTGCAGAGAAGAATAGTAGAGAGGCACAAGTGAAGTCTGGAAAGGAACGAAAAGGTGGCCTGGTTATCCTCTTAAAACAGAGGGTCAGGGAAAATCTAGCCAATGAGATGAAGAGACTGAAGGGCAGAAGGTACTTCCAGGGGAGAAGTTCAGGAGTAAAATGAATTCTTAAGGTAAGGAGGTTGTTATAAAAATCTGGAGAGTTAAAAATGTCATATAGAATGGAATAAATGTGTGATAGATTATTCAATATAATAAATGTTCATTAAGTACTTATTATATACCTGGCACCGAATGGGTTGTTTGTTGAGAATACAAAGAAAAAAACATAAACAGGGCCTGCTCTCAAGGACTTATGTTCTAACAAGAGAAGCAACATATTGTAGGGGGCAAATTTCTCTCTCCTTTATGTTGCCTTTTTTTAACATCATCTTTCAATGACCTGGAGGTCAAAGATCACTGAGTAAAATCAGGTATAGATAAGCCCTCAGAGAAAGGAAGTTAAAGAACCAAGGAACCAATGAGACGGGAAACTGATTTCACAGGCACTGCCACCCTGGGTCACCCAGGCAAATTAAGAAACTATGATTGGTTCCTGAGATGTGACGTGTGTGAGTTAGTGGGTAGAGAAAAGAATTTATAAGGTCAGATCAGGAGTTTGTTAGGGTCTTCTGGCTGGAGTGTGCAGAGCTGAAGGAACCCTTGTTGGAATTTAGTCACAGGCCCATCATGGTGGCCATAGATTAGAAAGTTAAGTATCTCTCTACTTCTCTCCTATCTTTCCTTCTCTTTACTACTACTACTACTACTACTACTACTACTACTACTACTACTTTGATTTAATAAAGTTATTAAGCTACTATCAGCCTCATAATTTTAATTATTACAATATACATAAATAAGTATATATAAGACACTAATGAATGAAGTCAAAGATAATCATAGAATGGATGTCACTAGCAGCTGGGAAAAGCAGAAAATAAAACCATCTTGGAAGAGATGACCTGTAAGCAGTTTAAAAAAAACCAACTTATTTCTGTCTTAGTAACAACTCTAGGACAGAAAGATAAGGGTTAGGGAAAATGGGACTAAACAATTTGCCCAGGATCACTCAGCACACACAAGTATCTGAGACAAGATTTGAACCCAGATCCTCCTGCCCCTAGGTCTGTTGCTCTATCCCCTGTGCCACCTAGCTGCTCCCCATAAGCAAAAGTCTTAAAGACAGGGAGTGTCTTGAAGGCTGAGAGAAAGATCATTCTAGAAGTGGGGAATAGACAGTGTGCAGGCACAGAAACAGAGATGGATTTTCATGTGTGGAGAACAGCAAGAAGGCTAGTATGGCTGCATCTTAGAGTGGGTAAAGAGGAATAGGATATAAAAAGATTGGAAAAGCAGAAAGGGACCAGGTTATGAAATGCTTAAAATGCCAATCAAAAAGGCCTTATATTTGATCCCAGAAGTAATAGCGAGTTACTGGAGTTTATGGAATAGGGGAATGACATAGTCAGACCTGAACTTAAGGGAAATCATTTTGGCAGCTATATGGACCATGGATTGAAGTGAGGAGAAACTTGAGGCAGCAACATAAATTAGGAAGCTATTACTACAGTTGAGGCAAGAGGTAAAGAGGTAATGTGGTCCTGAGCTAAGGTCATGACTATGTGGGTACTGAGAAGGAGTCAGAGTGAGAGATGTTATAGAACTAGAAATGATGGGATTTGGCAAATGATTATTCCCTAAATGTGTGCCTCAGTACCACTCTAAGTTTGTATCAATTCTTCCTTAAGATGTTGTAAATATGCAAGAGTGCAACCCAGATTTTGATGATGGTTATATATTTTAGCTATAATTTTTACTATGCCATCTTTTGCTAAAAGCTAAAAAGACACAGAAGCAAAGAGACAGAAACAGAGACAAATTGGAGAGAAGCAAAAAAATGTAAATTAATTTTTCAAGAAGTTAAGCTGAGGAGAAACATATAGCATGATAGTTAACAAGGACAATAGACTCTCATGAGTGTTTTTTAAAGACTTAAGTGGGGAGCAGCTGGGTGGCTCAGTGGATTGAGAGTCAGAATTACCTGGGTTCAAATCTGGCTTCAGACACTTCCTAGCTGTGTGGTCCTGGGAAAATCACTTAACCCCCATTGTCTAGCCCTTACCCCTCTTCTGCTTTGGAACCAACACATAGTATTGATTCCAAGATGAAAGGTGAGGGTTTAAAAAAAGACATAAGTAGTAATTTTTGTAGGTGCCAAATAGATTGGAAGAGATTGAAGGTTAGAAAGAAAGAGGATGAGGCCACTGCAGGAAAATATATGAGGGTGAAGTCAAGGGTACATGTAGAGGAAATGATCTTGACTAAGAGAAGTCTGTCTTTTCAACAGATTTTGGAGTAGAGGAGGAAATATTGGCGAGATAAGAGATGAGATGCAAGGAGGAAAAGGAAGCTCATAGAAAAGGTCTTCATTTTTTTTAAGTAGGAGGTGAGGTCCTCATCTTTGGAGATGGGATGATGGTTATATTATCAATAGGTAGGGGCAGAATAATTGACAGGATCATGAAATTAGAGGATGAGATGAAGTAATCAATGACATTTAGGCTGGAGATTAAAGGAAAATATGATGTCTCTACATAAGTGTGGACAGGGTGGCACATGGAATCATTGTTATATATGTTCTGTTTGGCCCCAGAGGTCAAAACAAGTGGCAATGGATAGAAGTTACAAAAAGTCATATTTTGGCTCTGTCTAATAAAACATTCTCTAAC
Organism: Gracilinanus agilis; assembly: GCF_016433145.1. NCBI lineage: Eukaryota > Metazoa > Chordata > Mammalia > Didelphimorphia > Didelphidae > Gracilinanus > Gracilinanus agilis. The sequence continues at coordinate 687,384,616 of NC_058130.1, read as the reverse complement.
AGAACTATCTCAAATTGAAATGGGCAATAATCTTGAGAGGCAAGAGGTCCTCTCTCACTTGGGATCTGCATGCTAAATGATAACTAGTTGTAGATAGGACAATTCAGGTATGTATTGGCTCATATTGCCTCTAAGATCCTTTCCAACTTTGAGATGCTGGGATTCTCCCTGAGGGCAGGGGCTTTTTTGCTTCCTCTCTATCTCTAGCCATAACATAATGTCTGAAACATAGTAAGTACCTAATAAATATTTGATGATTCATTGACGCTATGGTTACTAATGGAACCACTCTTCCAAGATCCATTGGCATAAGACTCTTTATTAGTGGAGATTAAGACCCTGTCCTATAGGAGGAGGAAGGCAGAGTTCATGAGAGGCAAGAGCTTTAGTTCTCAGCCAGTCTCCCTTTGAGATCCCTTTAAGCAGGAGACCTCCTTCAGGACACAACCAGCAAGAGTTTTCTAGGGGAGGGCCTTCATCTCCACCAATAAGGAGAAAGTCACTTGCCAATTGGCCATGGGACAGGGATTACTCTGAAAGATGGTCCTTAGATGTGGTTTGACCAGGACTAAACACAGTAGGACAAACACTTCCCTTATCCTGGATATTATGATTTTAATGCAGCCTAATATAGAAATGGCTTTTTTGACTGAGAAAATACATTAATTTGTGTGAAATGTGGGATCCGCTAAAAATCTAGATCCTTTTCATATAAACTACAGCCTAGTTATGATTCTTCCATTTTGTACTTATGAAATTGGTACAAGGCCACGGATAAGTATCTTTATTAGAGACCTTTCTCCACATGGACATTAATCCATTAATGATCATTCTTTGAATCCCATCCATTCAGCCAGTTCAAAATCTACCCAACTGTATTATTGCCTAGACAACATCTCTATTTTATCCACCAGGAAAGCATGTGAGACTCTTCAAATCAGAATCACAACCTCACCACAGTAATTTTGAAAGATTGCCATTCTGTACATTAAACGAATGGAAGATATTTTAAGTGCTCTGTCATTTTAACATTCTATATTATAAGATCCCATTCTCCCATTCATCTCCAACATTCTATAGTTCTGAGATTCTAAGCAGAAATTGTATTGAATGACAATGACCTTGAGCAAAGTTTTGATATCCTCCCCTCCCCATTCTAGGAAACCATGAAATGATACACCCTCTTAGCTTTATGAGGTGGGTCCACACAAAGAAAGGAAGACTTCAGATTTCTTGGAGTAAGCAATCCAGAATGGTACCTAATGTGGTTATAACTTCACTTCCCAAAAAGAGTACATCCCTCTCAGGATAAAATAGCCCCTGGCAGGACATTGCCTCCTGAGGCTCTCCAACTGGAGGACCATTAACAGAGGGAAGGGAAGTGCTGGGAAAGCAAGGTCATGTTGACCACAGACCATATCATCCCAGCCCTACTGGTCCACTCATCTGAAACAGGCACAATTATATCAAGCATGAAAAGTCAGTGTGACCCCTCAGCACCTGAAGCTGGCTCAGCAATGACCACAGGGGGATGCTCACATACAGTGTCAGACCCATCCTTGCCATTAATTCTCTAGGTAAATTACTCAGGCAGCTAATTTCCCCTCTGCCAAACTCAGTTTCTATAACCATAGAAAATGAGAGGGAGTTTGATGGCATTAAGCTGCTGTTCCCTACTAACATTCTGTGTTCTGAGGGTACTTTCTCTACCTTTCCATCATTTGTTCTAAAACCCTTCCAGCTTCAATATTCTATGCCCTGTGTTCCAAAAGTGGATTTTCTATGATGTCTTCCCTCTTCAACATTTGATGATTCCATGATTTGACAGAACATCAAGAAATTAGAAACTCCACTCCAGTGGCCAAGAGAGGCTTCATCACAGGGTCATAGGTCATAATAACAATAATAATAGCTGTATTGGTATGATTATTTCAGGTTTGTAAAGCACTATAGATTTCTCATCTCATTTGATCCTCATGACATCCCAGGGAATCCACATTTCACAAAAGAGACTGAAACAGGAGCTGATGAAGACTTGCCAAGAGTCATACAGTGTCTGAGGCTAAATTTGCCCTCAGGTTTTAATTCAAATGATCTAGTTACATCATCACTTATATCTGCTCCAATCATAATTTGTAGAATCATAAGTTGAGAAATGGAGAGAACTTTGGAGACCAACCATCTACTCCAATCATCCCTCTCCCCTAAGTTTTCAACTAATACTAGATAACATCTATCTAACTTTGTAAGCTATTATATAAAGCATCATGCAAATATGATCTCATTTTACCCTTACAACTATCTTTTGAGGCAGTTGCTATTATTATTCCCATTTTACAGTTTAGGAAACAGAGGCATATAAAGGTTAAGTGACCTATTTTAGGTCACACTACTAGTAAATGTCTAAAGGATGAATTTGAATTTCCTGACTCCAGGGCTGGTGCTCTATCCATTGAACCACCCTGGACTACCTAGCTGCCTAAGAAGAAGAATATAAGTCCCAGAAGTTAGGTAACTTGTTCAAGATCAAATACTAACATCATATATGAGATCTGAAGCCAAATCCCCTTACTACAAGTCCAGGTTTTTCAGTTAGGATTTATTGATTACTTTATGCCCGCTACTATTGTGGGAGATGAGTAAGATGGTACATCTTCCAGAGAGAAGGAAAGCTTTGTCCCTACCTCCAATCATCTTAGTATCTAGAGAGAGAAACAAGAGTATATGATAAATGACAGAATCATTCAAGACAGTTTATAATTTTCATGTAATTTAAATGCAGGACATAAAGGTTACAGTTAATAGGAAGGCAAGAGATGAGAGAGAAACAGAAGAACTATAAAAGTCTTCATTGAAGAGGAGACTGGACCATGAGGAATGTGTTAGATTTGGGAAAAAGACTAGAAATATGGTGAGAGGGGTAAGAGAACATTCTGGTCTATTGTTGCTGTTCAGTCACTTAGTCGTGTTTGACTCTACATGATACCATCAACTTTTGTCTACGAGATATTGGAGTTATTGGACATTTTCCTTTCAGAGTACCCCCATTTTACAGATGAGGAACAGAGGCAAATAGGAGCTAAGTGACTTGCACAGGGCCATACAGCTAATAAGTGTCTGAGGCTCGATATGAACTCAGAGCTTCTTGACTCCAGGCCCAATGCTCTATCCAATGCATGACCAAGATGCTCTGACATTCTGGGTTGCCTTCATTTAAATCCTAGAATGTTAGATCCAAGAGGGATTTTAAAGATTCAAACCAATCCCCATAGAGGCCAATTGAGAAGAGGAATTGAAGGCCCAAACAGGAGAAATGATATCCCAAATCATATAATAAATTAGATTCACCTGTAGGACTAAAAACCTAGTGTTCTAGCTGAGAAAAAAAAGCATCCCTCCAACAAAAGTTACTTCAGACTGCTTTGTGAAACATAGCTCAATTAATTATCAAACTATATAATATACTAAAACAATGAAAGCCAAATCAGTTGAATCATCATCACCATCAAAGAAGCTGCTTTTAGAACAGCCTATAGGCTAGAGAAACACCCAAATCTAGTGCCTTTGCCCTGTCCCAGCCCTGATCCTCCTGTTTTGTGTTTGGAGAATGTATCGTTTTCTGGGTAGAAGGGGAGAAAGGAATAAGAGAAGAGGGCAAGGATGGCTGCTTGACCTTCCCCTGTCATACTGCAGACGAATGCAGTAAGCACTAGGGAGTTAAGATCCTTATAGCAAATTGCCTGCTCTCCCACTCTATTACTAAGGTGACCCAGATTCCTTCCTCTTTTGCGCTATTTTACAAGTCATTGCAGGTACGATTTCAGAAACTGATGGCAAGTTTGCAAAAATTCCATTTTTATCATCAGCCCCCTTTAAGTGACAACAGAATTAAGGAGGTGCTCATAGAATTCTAGGTTGATAGAATCCCAGAGTTTGAAGGAAACTCAGAGGTCATTGATTACAGAATAAGAGAATGACAGACTTTCAGAGTTAGAAACAAAGTGTTACAGTAGAAAGAATACAGGAGTCAGAGGACATGGGTTCAAAACCTATCTCTATACTTACTATCTGTTATCTTGAGCAAGTCAATTAATTTCTATGTGCCTCAATTTCTTCATGTGTAAAATGAGAAAATTCTACATTACCTCTGAGGGTTTCTTCCAGCTCTAAATGTATGATCCTACAAAAATCTCAGAGGCCATCTTGAGCCAACACCCAAAGAGTAATTCATTCTACTACATGTCCAGCAGAAGGTCATCCACCTTCCACTTGAAGTAAGGTTGAACTTAATACTTCCTAAGATATCCCAATCCATTTTTGCACAGCTCTGATCATTAGGAAGTTTTCCCTTGCCCTTTACATTGAGCTTAAATCTGTCTGTTACTTACATCTGTTACTCCAAATTCTATATATGTAAGAATTAAATTTTAATGGTTTGACTAAAATATATGAAATTTATAAATAATATGGTTGTCGTGGATTCAAAGTATTTATTGCTTCAAAGTCGAAATGACTTTAATAGCTTTTATTTACAAAAGAGGTGGAAAGAGTAAAAGCAGAGAAATACAAAAAGGGTGAAGACATTAGCTTATCTCACCAAATATTGCTTCGATGCTCTACTCAGCCAGGATTTGCTGATGTTCAACTGGAATTTAACTCTTTCCAGAAGACAGGAAGAGAAAGCCAGCTATCCACTCACCCAAGTTCCCTCCAAGAAGCAGGTCAAGACAATGACTTGAGCTCAGCTGAAAGTGATTCCTGAGGCCCACTTTCTTCCTTGAGCTGACCTTCTTGAAACTGACTTTCTTCTTAAAGTCCAACTCTGTCTTGAAGCTAACTTCCTTCTTAGAGTTGACTTCCCTAGCCCCAGAAATTCAGGACTTTTCATAGTGACTTCTTGTCCCTTCCCTTTTTCACAAGGGCCAATCACAGGTTCCAAATTGCCCAGAACTGCCCAGAACTGCCTAGGGGACAGTGTTTGTGGGAACCACTTCTCACCTTCTGGAGAGGTGAATACTCATCAAAAGAGTTCACAGATTCCTGACTACCTGAGGTGTGAATTCTCGTTTTTCCTGGATGATTGAGTTGAAAGGGTGGAGAGCTCCTCCACCTTGTCCTAATTAGGATGTTTAATCTTTTGTTGGTTCAATTCAAAAGTAGACAAAGGAGAGTTAATCTTGTCTTCAAAGTCTGGCAAGGTACTAAACAGGGGTACTTAAATTACTGTTAAGCAAAGTGTTAACTCAAAATGGACAAAGGGAATAAAGGATTCCATTTCACAAGTGTAAACTCAAAGAGAACAAAGAATTTCCTTTTACGTATACTCTCTGGTTTGATTGTTCTTCATATATTTGAAGATAAGAAGTATTATACAGGGTGGTATGGTGCTTCTGTTAGATGGGCCTGACAAGCTGGCCCAAGACCCCTAGATGGTAAATGGATCTAGGCTGAGTGAGAATAAGGGTGGCCACCAAGGTGTGCTGATAATGACCAGGGCTTATGCATGTTCATCTCAGCTAAGCACTTGACCCCACAAACAGTGCCCAAGCAAAGTTATCAAGGGAGAAGCTGTATATTGTTCACATAGCTCCTCTGGTTTCCTGGCTTGGGGTTAGGTTAGAGCAGTGGTTCCCAAACTTTTTTGGCCTACCGCCCCCTTTCCAGAAAAAAATATTACTTAGCCCCCTGGAAATTATTTTTTTATTTTAATAGCAATTAATAGGAAAGATAAAATGCACCTGTGGCCATCACCACGTGCCCCCCCCCAGATCGCTGCAGCACCACTAGGGGGAAGTGGCACCCACTTTGGGAATCACTGGGTTAGAGGATAAAGGTTTATAATAAGGATGGTATTGATATTGAGTTGGATAACACCAAATCACTGCAATTTAGATAAATTCCCCTTTCCCCTTTGGCTGTAATTATTCACTTGCTGAAAGATATCAGTCTTCACTTTGAGATATGTTTCAAAGGGTTTAATGCTATAATTCAAAGGGTAGGATTCAGGATAAGGGAAGTGGTTGCTGGGGATGGCTATGCTAAACCCTATGGGAGTTAGATTAGGCTAATCAGTAAGTAACAGGTTGGCAGCTGGCTGGAGAGGCTTCTCTCCCTCCCAGACCCTGGTCAGACCCAGCCTTTATCTAGAGTGAACCAAGTGAAAGGAAGGGCTTGTGATATTCTTCTTGATAGCAGGTGTTGATGTTTATCTCTCAGCCTTGTTTCAGTAATAGGTCAAAGGATATTATGGGATAATCAGGCACAGATGCTGGATATGCAGGTCACTAGGACTACCCACCCTTCACCACCCATGAGCCCCTTCTCAAGAATGAGACCCTGAAGCCTTCTGCCCCTGGGCTTTTATAGTGGTGGTCTCAACTGTCTTTTGCCCTTGGCTCATGCCATCTGGGTAAGTTCTAAGTTCTATAACCGACCATCTATCACTCAAGCTAGTCTCCATCTTCTCCCAGAAGTTACCTGTTACAGAAGTTATTGTCCCTCTCCCTCATCCCAAGACTTCTCCTTTTGGATAAACATCTTTAGCCCATTTCCTTCAACTGATACTCATTATATTGAGCTTTCTGTCTACTCAAAGCCCCCATATGTTTTCCTATAAACTCTTGCACTCTTGGTTGCCCCCATTCTATTATAATGAGGATTAGAACTCAACAAAAGCTTTGCATTTTTGCTATTAAATTTTAACTTAGATTCAGGTCACCATCCTATTCTATCAAAATCCTTTTGGATCCTGTTACCCACATTAGTTGTGCCTCTCCACTTATCAAATGCAAATATTACAAGCATGCTCTCTATGCCTTTATCCAAATCAACAAGAATCAATGGGCAGGTCACCAGGGATAATCCACTACTGAACACTTTCCAGGCTAATGTCAGTGCATTTAATAACAACACTTTATGGCTCCTGATTCCCAACCCACCTAACTATACTCTTACCTAGTCGACAATTCTACATCCTTTCAATTCTGTAGGCAGTAAGTATATACTTATGTTCAAGACATGTGACATAAGTCTGAGTCAAGAAGACCTGGGTTCAAGTCCCACTGCTTAGAAATATTGCCTTCATGCCCCTGGACACCCTTAACCTCATAGAACCCCAGGCAGTGATCTAGGCTACAAGTTAGTCTTATATAGTCCAGAAGGCACCAATCTCCTCTCACAGAGGGAGTTGGCTTATGTTGTCCTGGAAGAAGACAATTAATTGTGGTCATCAGTACCTTCAAGTGATTCTGCCCCTCTGCTAGAGGGCCTCAGGGCAGAATAAAAATATTTTTCCTGTTTTATGGAACACTCAGATCCATCTGTTTTTCTCCATTTACTGCCAGCTGTTCTACTGGGTTTCATCTCTATCATCACACCTCACATGCCCTTATCAGGTACCCTCTGGCACCATCCACCTTTTCAGCTTTTTTTTCCTCATTAGATTGTAAACTTCCTGAGGGCAGAAACTTTCTCTTTTTTTCTTATTTGTATACTCAGTGCTTAATACAGTGCCTAGCACATAGGAGGCACTTAATAAATGAGTATTATATTTTATTGCATTGCATTTCATTGTATTATTGTCTCAAGGCCAGGGGCTGAAATTCAGAGTAGAATTGAACTATTACCTCCTTCTTTCCAGGAGCTATGGGAAAGGGAAGGGAAGGCAAGGCAAGAGAAGGGAAGGAAAGACAAGGGAATAAGGATTTATTAAGGACCTACTATATGCCAGACACAGAGCTAAATGCTTTACAAATATGATCTGATTTGATCCTCACAACAACTCTGTAAGGTAGGTGCCATTATTATTTCTATTTTAAAAATAAGGAAACTGAACCAAATAGAAAATAAGTAACTTGCCCAAGGTAACCCAGCTAATAAGTGTCTGAGGTCATATTTGAATTCAAATCTTCAAGACTTCATGCACAGACTTCTATTTAGAATTTGTCTATTGTTTTCAAATTTAATTGTTTTTCTTTTTGTTTTCTACCATACTTTATATTGTGGAGCAGCTAGGTGGCTGGGAGTGGAGAGTGGAGAGAGTACCAGGTCTGGAATAAGGAAGATTTATCTGCCTGAGTTCAAATCTGGCCTTCTAAACTTACTAACTGTGTTACCCTGGGCAAATCACTTTACTCGGTTTCTCATCCTATAAAATTAATTGGAGAAGGAAATTGCAAAACCACGCCAGGATTTTTGCCAAGAAAACCTCAAATGGAATCATGAAGAGTCAGGCATGATTGAGAAATGACAGACAAAGCCCATACACATATTTTGAACAAAAAGTTTCACTGTACCAACCAGTCAGTTTCTCGAACTATTTCATCAGGATTGGTCATTCATTATAAAAGTGAGTGATTCAGTGACTTGGAAACACCAAAAAGTTGGGAGATGTAATTTTTCTACATCTACCCCCTTAAAGGTATATAGTAATTAGTGATTCTATCCTAAAAAAGGACAAGATGTTTAAGAACTTCTTCCTTTTGTTTTGTTGAACCCTGACTTCCTGTAAGTATTACCATTATTCCTAGTCCTACCCTCTGGAGTGAAGTATAATTAACCTAATCCTCCTACCACAATATAGCCCATCAAACATTTGAAAATAACCATCATCACCCGCCCCCCACCAAGATTTATTTTCTACATTTCCCCACGATCTATGTTTTCTTTGAATAGTTTCATTCTTAAAAGTGATTATTTACAAGCCCTAGTGATTAGTACCATTCCCTACACTCAATCAAGACATTCAGCAGACAGTGAATGAAAAGATGGTGTTAATGGTAACACTGGTGATAAATGAAAATGAGACATGATGGACTCAATGCCAGAGAGTAGATCTGTCACTGGAGAACCAACTATTAAATCTAGATGGGCTCATGACTAGGAAAATTAATACTTCATCCAGAGGAACTCTTTTTTTAATTTAAACTTATTTGTTTTTTTCATTAAAGTATCCAGTTAACTCCTTCCCTCCCTCCTCTCTCCCATTAGAGAAGGCATCATATGACAAAAAGAAACATATACATATAAAACTCTATCTTACTTATTTCTATTCATCACTTCTTTCTCTGGAGGAACATAGAAAAGTCATTCTTCAAACAGTATTTCTGTTGGTATATATAATATTCTCTTGCTTCTGCTTGTTTTACTCTAGCATCTGATTGTGAAAGAATACTATTGTATCATAAAAAAATGATGAGTAATTTAATTTTGGAAAAGAACATGGAAAGACCTATATGAAATTATGAAGCTGAAACAGAGCTGTCTTGAAGGAAATCAAGAAAAGTCAAACCAAGAGCCAAAAGGAAGGAAATTTATAACCTCTCTCAATAATCTACCACAGAGCATGGTCCTCAGGGTCACTCTCAAACCTTTAATATATATCACATAACTGCCCCCACTCCGTGCTTTGATATAGCATTATTTCACAGCTCTCTGATTTTACCTGTTTCTATATTTCCTTTGCCAAGGCCCTTCACAAACCTTCTGTGTCTTAGGATCTTTACCTAGACCAATCTACTTGTTTAATACATTTCTAACTAAATAACCAAAAAATTATTTTTTTGAGTTAGAAAAACAATTCATTTGGAAAAATAAAAGGTCAAGGGGGCAGCTGGGTGGCTCAGTGAATTGAGAGTCAGGCCTAGAGGCAGGAGGTCCTAGGTTCAAATCTAGCCTCAGACACTTCCTAGCTGTGTGATCCTGGGCAAGTCACTTAACCCGCATTGCCTAGCCCTTAGCACTCTTCTGCCTTGGAGCCAATACATAGTGTTGACTCCAAGATGGAAGGTAAGGGTTTTTAAAAAAATTAAAATAAAAAATAAAAGGTCAAGAATATCAAAGGAACTAAAGAAAAAATGTAAAGGAAGAAAGTCTAGCAGTACCAGATTTTGAACTATATTATGAAATGAAGTGATCAAAACTATTTGGTAGTGGCTAGGAAACAGAAAAGTAGATCAGTGGAACAGAACAGACATACAACAAATAGTTGTAAAAGATTATAGTTTGTGTTTGATAAAAATAAAGATGCATGTTTCGGGGATAAGAATTCAATATTTGGTAAAAATTGTTGGGAAAACTAGAAAGCAATCTGGCAGAAACTAGATATAGAACAATATTTTATACTACTTATCAAGATAAGATCAAAATGGATACATGACTTAGATATAAAAGTGATAACACAAACAAATTAGAAAAGGAAACATAATGTCTATCAGATTTATGAATAGGAGAAGAATTTGTGAATGAACAAGAGATAGAAATGAGATATAAAATGAATAATTTTAAGTTGATAAAATTAAAAAGGTTTTGTGTAAATAAAATGAATGAAGCCAAGATTAGAAGGAAAGCAGTACACTGGGAAAAAAGCTTTATACAGATTTTTTGGATAGGAGTCTCATCTAAAACATAGAGAACTTTGACAAATAAGAATATAAGCCTTTCCCCAATTGATAAATGGTCAAAAGATATGAACAGATTTTAGATGAAGAAATCAAAGCTACATATAACTATATGAAAAAATACTCTAAATCATTATTGATTAGGGAAATAAAAATGAAAATAACTCTGAGATATTTCACACTGTTAACAAAAAAAAAGGCAAAATGGCAAATGTTGGAGGGGATATTAAAAAAGAGACTAATTTATTATTGGTGGAACTGTGAACTCCCATCCATTTTAGAAAGTAATGTACACTTGACCCCCATTGCCTAGCCCTATAACAAATAAAATGAATATAGAAGGATATATATAAAGATATTAGAGTTTAAAAAAAAGAAAAGAAAGTAATGTAGGGGGCAGCTGGGTAGCTCAGTGGATTGAGAGCCAGGCCTAGAGACAGGAGGTCCTAGGTTCAAATCCGGCCTCAGCCACTTCCCAGCTGTGTGACCCTGGGCAAGTCACTTGACCCCCATTGCCTACCCTTACCAATCTTCCACCTATAAGTCAATACACAGAAGTTGAGGGTTTAAAAAATTTAAAAAAAAAAGAAAGTAATGTAGAATTATGTTCAAAGAGCCATAAATCTGTGTATTCTTTTTGATGTAATAACACCATTATTAGTTTGTTTCCTAGGGTGATCAGGTAAAAAGGAATAGAATCTATATGTTCTAAAATATTTATAGCAGCTCTCTTTGTGGCGGCAAAGAACTGAAACTGAAAGAATGCCCACTAATTGGGGAATGACTAAACAAGATAGCTCCATTTCTACTTTCTGTTCCATTTCCACTTTCTTCAAGGGGCCTTTTCTCTTCCCACTCAACTCCCGTCACTGGTAGATCATTCCCTTTGAAATTACCTCCCATTTACCCCAGGTATTTCATATATACATAGTTGTTGATGTAATGGAGATAATTTGAGGAAAGGTGTGTGGTAAAAGGGGATTTGAAGGGAGGTTGTCAGGGACTTGCTAGGAAAGTAATATGGGTTACAGGTAGGCTGGAATAAGGAGATTCAGGATATAATATGAGGCTGAAGTCAGGGAGTATAGCACTGAAGGGAACAAAGATCTTCAGGGAGGGGAGGAATTAATCTAAACAGGCAAAGAACAGCAGGGTTTATTAGACTAGGACTTAGACTAAAGACAAACTGAGGGCAATAGATTGAATTGAAATTAACTACAGGCTTTAGTTAATTTCACAGGAAGGGACTTGTTTTGAAGTTACACCTTCCTTCAAGATGGATACACCGGCTTCCCTTCAAGCCCAGAGTATGCTGGTTCTTTCCCTCTTCTTCCCTTCCTTACTAATTAACTGACAAAGTAACTAACAGGTCTGTTGAAACACAAAAGGGTTTATTGTCTTCTCAGGTTGACTTGTCAGGAAAGTGGACCTAACAGTTGTTTACAGAAACCTCAGGTGGGGGAAGGGAGGCAGTGATGAAGTTTGAGCAAGGTCCTGCCTTAACTCAGCTCTCAAGGTGCTCTTGAAATCTAAAGGGAAATAAGATGGTGACTAACTAACTTCTCTAGATAAAATACTGCCAAATTATAGTTAAATCCTCATGGATTTGAACTACTCTCTCTGATTTACTCTCCTTATTCACTCCACAGACATTTAAGGTAAGGGAAGGAAGGTAGGAAATGAGGTAGGGTAGGGAGATACAAGGGTTTATCTAAATTAACAATTCTTAAATAAATATTTCAAAGCTAGACTAAATTTTCAATTCTACAGATAGGCAAAGAAGCAGCTCAGCTGGTCTGACACTCTCTCCACGAGATCCCAGAACCAACTAAAACTTTCCTTTAAGATTCTAAACTCCTAACTGATTTCAGAACTCAGCCAAAGCTTGAAAAAAACTGTCATGACCCCCCTCTCTCTGCACTACATTACATATTGTTTCCCTTGTTAGAATGTGCCCAGCATATAGTTGGTACTTAATAAATGTTTATTGATTAATCATGAAGGTTTTTTTTTTCAAAATAAAGGGAAGGGGGTGGGGATTGATCACTTAATTTTTTTTTAAATAAAGGGATACTAAAGGATATGAACAGGCAATTCTCAGATGAAGAAATCAAAGCTGTCTACATGAAAAAATGTTCCAGATCACTATTGATTAGGGAAATACAAGTTAAAACAACTCTGACATACCACCTCACATCTAGCAAAATGGCTAAGAAGAGGAAAATGACAAATGTTGGAGGAAATGTGGAAAAATTGGGACTCTAATGCATTATTGAGTTGCAAACTGATCTAACCAATCTTGACAGCAATTTAGAACCGTGCCCAAAGGGTCATAAAATTGCACGTACCCTCTGATCCAACAATACCACTACTAAGTCTGTGTCTCAAAAAGACTTAAAAAAGCAAAGAATGGAAGGATATATTTATACAAAAATATTTGTAGCAGTTCTTTTTGTGTTAGCTAATATTTGGAAATTGAGGGGATGACCAGACAAGTTGTGGTATACAATTGTAGTGGATACAACTATTGTGCTAAAAGAAATGATGAACAGAAGAGCTTCAGAAAAACCAGGAATGAGTTATAAGAATTGGTTCAAAGTGAATGAGCAAAACCATGATAGCATTGTAGACAATAACAGTAATACTTTAGAATAGTCAACTGCAAATTGTTTTGCTATTTTCAGCAGTACAATGATCCAAGACAACTTTAAAGGACTCATGATGAAAAATATTATCCATCATCAGAGAAAGAATTGATGGAGTCTGAATGCAAATCAAAGACTATCATTTTCTGCTTTATTTTCTCTTGAGAGCTATTTATTATCTCTGATAATCTGATAAGGACAGCTTAATTGATAAAAAGTAAGGACACCAAAGATCTTTTAGCTCACGCTTCCAGCTCTGACTCCAGGAGCATGAAGTTTATATATATATATATTTTAAGACTCATTTCACACAAAGACCCCCCCAAAAAAAAAAACTTCAGATGCACAGAAGTTACAAATTGTGTCATATCAAAACACAAAAGTTCTCATTGGCTTCAGAATAGAACAAGGCCAAGGCTCAATTTTGACTGGGTTTTTATCAGAAAGCCAAGTTGGGGAATATTTTCTCAGGGTTGAAATGCCCCTGCTAAGGTTTTGGCCTTGACTGTACCAGGCAGCTGCATTCCTGGCCAAAGGGGAAGAGTGTTAACCTCTTAAATGTAGGTTTGCTAGGAACTTAAAGCTTTTTAATAAGGCCACAATACTTTTCAACAAGAAATCACAAGGATCACAAAAGGGATCAAAAGAGGAGTCTCAGATTTTTATCTATTCTCTTATTGGCTTCCCACATATTTCCCCCTTTTCTTTAAATTAAAATGATTTATTACACAGGAAAACTTTTAATAATGAAAATAGTCATCAATTAGTTATTTACAATTAGGATTTACAGATTAAACTGTTTATTTATGGCTCTCTACAATTTTCTTCAAGAAATTTTTTAAATTATGTCTTTTCCTACTATGTGACAAATATGGAAATATGTATTATATGATAACATATGTGTAAACTATCTCAAATTGCTTGCTGTCTTGGGAAGGGAAGAGGGGAGGAAAAAAGGAAAGAATTTCCAACTCAAAATGTGAGAAAATGGGGACTTTGGGGTTAAGATGACCACAGAGTAGAAGCAAGGGTCCTCTTTCTCCTCACCACCAACCAATATAAAGCACCTCAAAAGTACAAAAATCAAAATTAGATGAGTGAAGGGGCTCTAACATAGGGTGCAGCCCTGAAGGTAGGCAGGGTTTGGGCATTTCCAGACTATAAGGTGATAAAATTACTCCTATCAAAACATGAGCTGATGACCTCTCCCCCATTCTACCTATACTGCCAGAGACAGAGCAAGTAGAGAACAATCTCTAGGTTCTTAGGGGAGCTGGCTGAGGATACCACAGACTTACTCCTGAGCATAGCAAGACTTGGGACCCAAGAAGACTGAGAAATGCAGAGCTTGGGTGCAGAGATAAGGTAGAAAGGGGCTGCCCAGAGCATACAAGGTTGAGACTAAAAATAGCTTCAGGGCAAAAACCACTCTGTAGCTCAATACACAGAGAGTCTGCCCTCCTCACTCAGACTTCTGGCTGGGAAGGAAAGAAAAAAACTGACACAGCAATGGCCACCAACACCCAAGAAGTACAATCTACAACTACCAGAAAAAAAATAAGAAAAAGACTCTGACCCTGGATAACTTCTATGGAAAAAACCAGCAGGCTACAGAGAAAACAGCAGAGGGTGACAAACAAGCAAACACATCCAAACTTTCCCCCCAGAAATGGAAATTGCTCACAAACTCTCCAGGAACTCAAATTGGAGTTTAAAAACCAAGTAAGAAAGATAGAAGAAACTTGGCAAGAAAAGTGGGAAATAATTCAAAAAGAAAACACAGTTTAAAAGACAGAATCTCCAACTTGGAAAAAAGAAGCCCAGAAATCAAATGAAATGATAAGCAAATTGGAGAACAGAATCGACCTGCTGGAAACCATGAAAAACAGGATAGACCAAACTGAAAAGGAAAATCAAAAAATCATAACTGAAAATCAATCTTTAAAGACTAGAATTGGGCAAGTAGAAGCTAATGATCTCATAAGACAGCAAGAATTAATAAAGCAAAGTCAAAAGAATGGCAAAATAGAAAGAAACATGAAATATTTAATTGAGAAGATGATTGACTTGGAAAATAGGTCCAGGAGAGACAATTTGAGAATCATAGGCCTACCAGAAAACCTAGAAATAAATAGAAACGACATTATACTACAATAAATTATCCAAAAAAACTGCTCTTATATTCTTGAACAAGTGGGTAAAATAGATATTGAAAGAGTCCATATATCATCTCTACATTAAGTCCTCAAAAGATAACCCACAGAAATGTAATTGCCAAGAGCTTCCAAGCTAAGGAGAAAATATTGCAAGAAGCCAGAAAGAGACAATTCAGATAACAAAGAGTACGAATCAGGATTTCACAGAATCTGGCAGCCTCTACACTAAAGGACCACAAGACTTGGTATATGATATTCAGAAGAGCAAGAGAATTGGGTCTACAACTAAGGATAACCTCCTCATCAAAACTGACTATATACTTCCAAGGAAAACTATGGGCATTTAACAAAATAGACAATTTCCAAGTATTTGTAAACAGATATTTTGATGTCCACATACAAAAATCAAGAGAAACATGAAAAGGTAAATAATAAATAGAGGGGAAAATATTTTAAGGTCTTCAGTAAGGTCAAATTGTTTATATCCCTATATGGAAAAATGATATTTGTAACTCTCAAAAACTGTATTCACTATCATAATAGTTAGAAGAATTATTCACAGGTAGAGGTTGGAGTACTAAGTGGTTTAATAGGATATGTAAAAAAAAGAAAAGGCGGTGGAATAGAAGATGGCACCAAGAGAAACTTGAAGAATAAGACAAATAGAATAATTTCTACAACATAGAGGCTCATGGGATGGGGAGGAGAGGGATACTATTATGAGAAGGAGAAGAGCA
This sequence comes from Gracilinanus agilis, assembly GCF_016433145.1. NCBI lineage: Eukaryota > Metazoa > Chordata > Mammalia > Didelphimorphia > Didelphidae > Gracilinanus > Gracilinanus agilis. Next base: position 687,368,681 of record NC_058130.1, on the reverse strand, counting down.
TTATAATAGGTAATACTTAAACCTTACTCTCAGTAGAATCAATTCTGAGGGAGACGAGGATCTAGATCCATTGGTATTCTATCTTACCCTACAGGGAATTTGAGAGGGAAAAACCAAAGGGAGAGTGGGCCAGGGAGTACCAAAAGGGAGGGAAAGACATGCCGGAGGGAATTTAATAGATCCTAAAGAAAAATAAGAGGGTAGTCAGAAGGGAGAGGGTGGGAAGGTAAGTTAAAAAAGTGTGTGGATTAGGGGTACTGATTAAAAGTAAAACACTGGTGTAGAAGGAAATATTGAAAGAAGAAAGGGCAAGAGTAGGAGAAGAAATCAAAATGATGGGGAATACACAGTGTGGTAATCATAACTCTCAATGTGAATGGGATGAACTCACTCATAAAATGAAAGCAAATAACAGAGTGGATTAGAAACTAAAATCCAGCCATATGTTGTTTACAAGAAATGCACATGAGGCAGGTAGACACACACGGGGTAAAGGTAAGAGGATGGAACAAAATCTATTGGGCATGAACTGAGAAAAGTAAGGCAGGAGTCACAATCATGATGTCTGACAAAGCCAAAGTAAAAATAGGTCTGATTAAAAGAGATAGGGGAGGTAATTATATCCTGATAAAAGGCAGTATAGACAGTGAAGAAATGTCAGTACTCAACATGTATGCACCAAACGGTATAGCATTTAAAAATTTTAAAGGAAAAACTATTGGAGCTTAAGGAGGAAATATATCAGTGATTCCCAAAGTGGGCGCTACCACCCCCTGGTAGGTGCTGCAGTGATCCAGGGGGGTGGTGATGGCCAGAGGTGCATTTATCTTTCCTAATAGTTGCTATTAAAATTTCTAAAAATTAATTTCCAGGGGAGCTAAGTAATCTTTTTTCTGGAAAGGAGGCAGTAGGCCAAAAAAGTTTGGGAACTGAAATAAATTGTAAAACTATACTTTGGGAGACTTGAATCTTCCTCTATCAAATCTAGATAAATCAAACCAAAAAATAAATAAGAAAAAGGTAAGAGATGTAAATGAAATCTTGGAAAAATTAGAGTTAATAGATATATGGAGAAAAATAAATAGGGACAAAAAGGAATACACCTTCTTTTCAGTAGCACATGGAACATTCACAAAGATTAAACATGTACTAGGGCATAGAAACATGGCAAACAAATACAAAAAAAAAGCAGAAATAGTAAATGCAAACTTTTCAGATCATAATGTAATAGAAATAATAATTAGTAAGAGTACATGGAGAGGCAAATCAAAAATTAATTGGAAATTAAATAATTATTCTCCAAAATTGGTTGTTTAAAGAACAAATCACAGAAACAATAATGTCATTAAAAAGAATGACAATGAGTAGGTATAATATTAAAATCGATGGGATGCATTCAAAGAAGTACTCAGGGGAAATTTTATATCCCTGATTGCATATATTAACAAATCAGAGAAGAAAGAGGTCAATGAATTGGGCATACAAACTAAAAAACTAGAAAGAGAACAAATTAAAAATTCCCAGGTAAAAACTAAATTAGAAATTCTAAAAATTAAAGGAGAAATTAACAAAATTAAAAGTGAAAGAACTATTGAATTAATAAATAAGACTAGAACCTGGTACTTTAAAAAAGCAAATAAAATAGATAAAGTACTGGTTAATCTAATAAAAAAGGAAAGAAGAAAACCAAATTAATAGTATCAAAGATAAAAAGGGCAACCCCACCTCTAATGAAGAGGAAATTGAGGTAATTATTAAGAATTATTTTGCCCAATTATATGGCAATAATTATGACAATCTTGGTGATATGAATTAATATTTACAAAAACATAAATTGCCTGGATTAACAGAAGACCAAATAGAATACTTAAATAATCCCATATCAGAAAAAAAAATTGAACAAGCCATCAAAGAACTCCCTAAGAAAAATTCTCCAGGGCCAGATGAATTCACAAGTGAATTCTATCAAACATTTAAAGAACAACTAATCCCAGTACTATGCAAACATTCTAACAAAATAAGCAACGAAGAAGTTCTACCAAATTCCTTTTATGACACAAATATGGTACTGATTCCAAAGCCAGATAGACCAAAAACAAAGAAAGAAAACTATAGACCAATCTCCTTAATGATCACAGATGCAAAAATCTTAAATAGAATACCAGCAAAAAGACTCCAGCAAGTGATCATGAGGATTATCCACTATGATCAGGTGGGATTTATACCAGGAATTCAAGGATGGTTTAATATTAGGAAAACTATCCAGATAATTGATCATATCAACAACCAAATGAACATAAATCACATGATTGTCTCAATAGATGCAGAAAAAGCCTTTGACAAAATACAATACCCATTCCTATAGAAAGCACTAGAAAGCATAGTAATAGAAGGGCCTTTCCTAAAAATAATAAACTATTTATTTGAAATCATGAGCAAGCATCATCTGCAATAGGGATAAATTAGAAGCTTTCCCAATAAGATCAAGAGTGAAACAAGAATGCCCATTATCACCTCTATTGTTTAACATTGTACTAGAAATATTAGCAGTAGCAATTAGAGAAGAAAAAGAATTTGAAGTAGGCAATGAGGATACTAAACTATCACTCTGTGCAGATGATATGATGTTCTACTTAAAGAATCTTGGAAAATCAACTTAAAAAGCTAGTGGAAATAATCAAAAACTTTAGCAAAGATGCAGGATACAAAAGAAACCCCACATAAATCACCAGCATTTCTATATATTTCCAAAACATCACAGCAGCAAGTTAGAAAGAGAAATTCCATTTAAAATCACCCTAGACAATATAAAATATTTAGGAATCTATTTGCCAAGGCAAAACACAGGAACTATATGAAGAGAACTACAAAACACTTTCCACACAATTAAAACTAGATCTAAACAATTGGGAAAACATTCATTGTTCCTCAGTAGGATGAACTAATATAATAAAAATGACAATCCTACCCAAATTAATTTACTTATCCAGTGCCATTCCTATCAAACTACTAAGAAACTATTTTACTGAATTAGAAAAAATTATAACAAAGTTTATTTGGAAGAACAAAAGATCAAGAATATCAAGGGAAATAATAATAAAAAATGTGAAGCAGGGGCAGCTGGGTAGCTCAGTGGAGTGAGAGTCAGGCCTAGAGACAGGAGGCCCTAGGTTCAAACCCAGCCTCAGCCACTTCCCAGCTGTGTGACCCTGGGCAAGTCACTTGACCCCCATTGCCCACCCTTACCACCCTTCCACCTATGAGACAATACACCGAAGTACAAGGGTTTAAAAAAAAAAATGTGAAGGAGGTGGGCCTAGCAGTACCAGATCTTAAACTGTACTATAAAGCAATAATCATCAAAACAATATGGTACTAAGGGCAGCTGGGTAGCTCAGTGGAGTGAGAGTCAGGCCTAGAGACAGGAGGTCCTAGGTTCAAACCCAGCCTCAGCCACTTCCCAGCTGTGTGACCCTGGGCAAGTCACTTGACCCCCATTGCCCACCCTTACCAATCTTCCACCTATGAGACAATACACTGAAGTACAAGGGTTTAAAAAAAAACAATATGGTACTGGCAAGAGACAGAAGGGAGGATCAGTGGAATAGACTTGGGGTAAGTGGCCTCAGCAAGCCAGTGTATGATAAACCCAAAGATTCCACCTTTTGGGACAAAAACCCAGTATTTTACAAAAACTGCTGGGAAAATTAGAAAATGGTATGGGAGAGATTAGGTTTAGATTTACATCTCACATCCTACACCAAGATAAATTCAAAATGGCTGAATAATTTAAATATAAAGAAGGAAACTGTAATTAAATTAGGTGAATATAGAATAATATACCTGTCAGATCTATGTGAAAGCAAAGATTTTAAGACTTATCAAGAGAGAATATTACAAAATATAAAATGAATAATTTTGATTATATTAAATTAAAAAAGTTTTGTATAAAAAAATCCAATTCAACCCAAATTAGAAGGGAAGCAACAAATTAGGGAAACATTTTTATAACAAAAACCTCTGACAAAGGTCTAATTACTCAAATTTATAAGGAGCTAAATCAATTGTACAAAATAGCAAGCAATCATACCCCAATTGATAAATGGGCAAGGGACATGAATAGGCAATTTTCATATAAAGAAATCAAAACTATCCATCTAAATCTCTTATAATTAGAAAAATGCAAGTCAAAACAACTCTGAGGTACCACCTCACACCTAGCAGATTGGCTAACATGACAGCAAAGTAAAGTAATAAATGTTGGAGAGGATGTGGCAAAGTTGGGACATTAATGCATTGCCAGTGAAGTTGCGAATTGATCCAACCATTCTAGAAGAAAATTTGGAACTATGCCTAAAGGGCTTTAAAAGACTGCTTGCTCTTTAATTCAGCCATAACGCTGCTGGGTTTGTACCCCAAAGAGATAATGAGGAAAAAGACTTGTACAAAAATATTTATAACCATGTTCTTTGTGGTGGCAAAAAATTGGAAAATGAGGCAACACCCTTTGATTGCGGAATGGTTGAACAAATTGTGGTATCTGTTGGTGATGGAATACTATTGTTCTTAAAGGAATAATGAACTGGAGGAATTCCATGTGAGCTGGAATGACCTCCAGCAATTGATGCAGAGTGAAAGGAGCAGAACCAGGAGAACATTATACACAGAGTCTGATATACTGTGGTACAACCTAATGGACTTCTGTACTAGCAGCAATGCAATGATCCAGGACAATTCTGAGGGACTTATGAGAAAGAACACTATTCACATTCAGAGAAAGAACTGTGGGAGTAGAAACACAGAAGAAAAACAACTGCTTGATCACATAGTTCTTTGGGATTATGATTGGGGATGTAGACTTTAAATGATCACCCTAGAGCAAATATCAATAATATGAAATAAGTCTTGATCAAAGACACATGTGAAACCCAGTGGAATTATTTGTTGGTTATGGGAGTGGGGTAAGAGGAAGGGAGGAGGGAAAGAAGATGAATCATGTAACCATGGAAAAATATTCTAAATGAATTAAATAAATGAACAAAAAAGTGAGAAAATGAATGTGAAAATTTATTTTTACATGTAATTGGGGTAGAAATAAAACATTAATGAAAATAGGAGGATTAAATTTACCCTAAGTAAATGCAGGACTAACAGAGTAGATGAGTAACTTAAAGTCCATGGAGCTTACTAATTTCAACAGATGGCAGGAAAGAAGTACCTGAGACCAGTCAATGTCAACTATAAGAGGAAACACTGTTATTGGTTTGAGGTTAGAGTTAGGTCTGAGAACAAGCAGGTAAAGTGGGGTCCAGCTAGTGAGGTCAAGAAGGATCCAAATGAACAAAGTCATTAACATCCAAAATATGCAAAGAACCATAGGAAAGGGTAAAACATCTAATAGTTGGTGACTGATAGATAAGCAACAAGAAAAATTATCCCTTCTCCCCATGCCACAGGAAGGAGATTAGTTGTACTGTATGTGATAGAGTATACTTTTCTAGTCTGAAGGGAAGAGATAAAAAACAGTTTGTAATTAGAAAGCTCAATATAAATGTTCAGAGCACTTGACTTGGATTTAAAAACTGAGTTTTAAAACTAGGATAATTTCAGTTTTCAAGCTGTATGACAATGGGAAAGGCAGTGTAAATGGGGATTATAATATTTGTATTCCCTACCTTGTAGGGTGTTGAAAAACTTTAAAGCACTCTAGAGTTAGTTATTAATATTGTTATGATTATTATTATGAATCAAAACCCAAGATCCAAACCTCACATTTGGCCTCATTAGCACCAGATCCTCCCCATCTCACCTAGCCAGTCCTAAGTCCCCAGCTCATTAGTTCCCCAGAGCAAACTCTCTGTTCCATCAGTCCTGAAGAAAGGCTATTGCAAAGAAATAAGTCATTTTGGAGGGAAGCTTATCAACCAGTCTTTGTTCTTTTTTTTTTCCAAGGGCTATTTTTAAGTAATACACTTTTCTACTGACTTGAAGAAATAAAATCTTAAGAATAAAATCTTTTGTTCTCTTTCTGGAATTATTGATAGAAATTTAATTTAAGCAATTTTAATATAAGCCAATTCAAGTTGACTCTAGAACCTGAATGCCATGTTCTCATTTATTTTATATTATTTGTCTATAGAAAGAAGTGAATTTGGGAAAAAGACATTTGGATTAGTCTAATCTTTGCCACTTACTCCCTGTAGGAACTTGGGCAAGTCACTTTCCCTCTATTGGCTTTAAGTTCCTAGTTTGTAATATAAAGGGATTGAACTCAATGATCTCTATGATCCTGCTCACTTCCAACTCTTAGCATTTGATAATCCATTAAATTATTCAATGTGTTCTTTACCAGTTCATTAAAATTAACCATGTATCTAATTAGAACTAATTAAGGAGATGAGTCAGAGTTGGAAGAAGGAAACCTGGAATACAGCAAAACAGAAAATACAGAATCAGAGTGCCTTTGATATTAAATGATAAAAGCCAGAGATTTTCTGTGAATGTGTAAATTTCCCAAGGTTAGGGGGAAAGGTCTTTGTTGGTGTCACCAAAGCTATTTGTTCAACAATAGATTTGCATCATATAAATGCTACCCTTTCTCCCTCTCCACCTCAAAATTTCATTTCATCATCATCAAATTTCAAACACAAACCCAATTACTCATGGCTTGTTTTTTCCATTTCTTCACACTAGCTAATCATGTTTAGTTAGTACAAAGAGAAGGCTAATGATGCATTCACCATAGATATATCTGAAGCTAAGTCCTCACCATGTTTCTAAGATTCTATCCCCTCTCTCTCACCTCAACAGTTTAAATCTTGGGCTGCCTTTGATTATCATTCTTTATTGCTCCTGGGAAGGAGGAATTAAGTCCATCCCTTCCCCTGGGTTTTCTCTTTTTCTTGTCCTATACCAGATTGCAAGAATCCATTATCTAAGCCAATTAAATAAGGAGTTGTCTAGTATGTTCCAGTTACTAGCCTAGGTGCTGGAAAGAAAAAGACTGAAAAAAAAAATAGTGCTTGCCCTCAAGGAACTTATCTTCTTTTGTGGATGAAAACAACATATACACAAATCATTAAATATAAAATATATACAAAGCAAGTCATTCCTTCCCACCTGGACTATTTCAATCATCTACTAATTGGTTTCCCAGCCTCTAGTCTTTCCTCTCATTCCTTTCCAATCTATTTTCTAACACAGCTGCTAATGCGATATTCCTAAATCACCAGTCAGACTGTGTAATTACTCTATTCCTAAGACTCCAATGGCTCCAAGTTGCCTTAAGGAAAAAATACAAACTCTTTTAGCATTTAAAAGCCATCCATAATCTGGCTTTTGCCAACCATAGTAAACTTATAATTTATTATTACCTTTCTTTTCTTTTTTAACCCTTATCTTTTGTCTTCGAATCCATTCTAAGTATCCATTTCAAGGTAGAAGAGTGGTAAGAACTAAGCAATTGGAGTTAAGTGACTTGCCCAGGGTCACACAGCCAGGAAGTGTCTGAGATCAGATTTAAATGAAGGACCTCCCATCTCCAAGCCTGCCTCTCTATCCACAGAGCAACCCAATTGTCCCTCCATAATTTCCTTTCACACACTCCATGCTCCAGCCGCATTGGCTTCATTGCTATTCCTCTTACAAGACATTTTTTTCCAGGCTCAATGCCTTTGCTGAGGCTGTCCCCCAAGAGCCTAGCATGCTTTCCTTCCTCCCCTTTCCCTCTTGGAATCTCTAGCCTCCTTCACAGTTTAATTCCAATGTCACCTTCTGTTATAGACCAGTGCTGATCCCCTAGCTGCTAGTATTCTCCCCCCAAAAAATTACTTCGAATTTACTTTGTATGTATTTTGCACTTACTTATATTTGCACAAGCAGTCTCTTCCATCAGACTTTAAAGTCTTTGAGGAGAGGAAATCTGCTTTTGTCTCTATCCCCAGCCCCTAGCAGAGTGCTGAGCACATGGAGTGTGTTTAATAAAAGCCTTTTCAGTCAATGGATAGATCAATTATGAAGTATTTGGAGGAGGAAAGCTCTAACAGTGGGGTAAGAGAAATGGGTGGGAATCGGGAAAGATGGTGTGGAAATGTCAGTGGAGCTGAGCTTTTAATGTAGCTAATGATAACAAGAGATGGAGGATTGAAGGGAAAATATTTCAAGTCTGGGTGAGAGTTTGTGTGAAGGCACAGGAAGGCCATGGTCAGAGAAAAGCAGAGGTCAGTTTGGTCAGAACAGAAGAATAACAAGGGGAAGTGCTATGAAAAGTCTGGAATGCTGGGTGAGAACCAAATTGAAAAGAGCCAAATTAAGTGCCAGAGAAGTTTGGACTTTATCATAGGGGCAACTGGAAGCCATTGAGTCTTCTTGAGTAAAGGAGAGGCAGAATCAAACCTGGGCATTAGAAATAACATTATGGCAACTGTGTTAGACAAGAGAAGGAGAATGAAGATCAATTAGGATTTTGCAATGGTACAGATGAGAGACAACAAGGACCTGAACTAGGATAGAGCATGGAGAACCAGGCACCAAAGAGAACTACCATAGTGATAGAATGCACAAAAGTTGGCAACAAATAGGATTTAGAGAGGGAAGGAAAGGGTATGTCTCCAAGAGGGTAAACCTTCATGAAAGGAAGAATGCTGAGTGTCTCAAAGGTCTTAGTGCCAATTTAAAGTGCAGAGCATAGCGCTGATATTAAAGCCTAATTAATGCTCTTGGCTATTGATTCTTCTCAAGTTTGCTCTCATCCCTTTTCCCCTCCTTTCTTTTCAGCTTCCTCTTATGTTTTGTGTTCTGTCATCAGAAGGCAAACTCCTTGAACAATTTATACAGTGATAAGGATATTGTAAAGACAAACATATTTGAAAATCTTAGAAACTGATAAATATAAGGAGAGTCCAAAACTGCAGAAGAATCATGATGAATCATACAGTAACTCCAGATGGAAAGCTGGTGGACTCAGTGCAGATTAAGGCTTTTATTTTTCAAAACATGGCCAATGCGGGGATTTGTTTTGCTTGATAATATGTTTCTAGTAGGTTTTGTTTTTCTCGTTTTCTCAGTGGGGGAGTAGGAAGGTGGGAGAGTATTTAGAGCTGGAAATTAAATAGGATTTTTTTAATTTTGAAAAATTTTTCAGAGGGAGTATAAACTCCTTCAAATTAAGGATTTTCTTTCATGCTGTTCTATTAGTATTCTCAGGATTTAGCACAGTGCCTGGCACATAGCAAGTTAATAAATGCTTATTGACTTACTAATTGACTCCTCCATAAAATATTTCCTGATGCTGTCATCTAGAAATGATCCCTCCCTCCACAAATCCCTCCAGCCCTTCCCACCTCTGCTATCTCTTCACTTGTTTATTAAGTGCATTATACTTGCTAAAAGTATAATAAACAGGTATAAAAAAGTATTAAAAAGTATTAAAAACATGTTGTTTTGCCCCAACTATATCATAGTTCTACCATGGCAACCACTGAGCCATTTTTTAACACTATATCTCCAGCAATCATCACTGTGCCTTTTGCCTCATTATATGTAATAGACTTTTATTCAAGTTGAATAGTCAATATTACCCAACAATAAAACCAATTGACTCATTAGTCAGGGGAGGTATTCAAGTTGAGTCTGTATATCTAGTATCAGGGAGATGGCAGAAGTAGAGGTTGCCTCCCAAATCTGAGATTCTGTGGTGCTCCTCTACTTTTTATGATGTCACCACTATCATCTGTTATAGTTATAGTTATCATTATATTGTTATCCCCATTTTACAGATCATGCCAATATTAGATTTAGAGGTAGATCGAACCCCAGAAACCATCAAATTTAACCTCTTCATTTTACAGGCAAAGAATCTGAGGCTCAAATTATTTAAATGACTTATCCAAGGTCACCCAAATAATAGATAAAAGATTTGGCATCTGAACAAAGCTGACTTACAGGATAAAGTCCTGGCCTTTATCTAAGCAGGAAGACCTGAATTCAAATCTGGACAGTTATTAACTGGGTGACTGTGGGCAAGGTACTTAACCTCAGGTTACTTAACTGTAAAATGAGGATAATAAAAGCACCTGCCTCCCAATGTCATTGTGTGGATTAAATAAGATAATATTTGTAATGCTCTTAGCACAGTGTTTTCTTCCTTCCTCTTCTGGCTCCAAGGTCAAATGAAATCAGGGACCCAGGAACATGACAGGTAGCCTTGGCTGGAGAAAAAAAGTGTCAAAAAGGCAAAAGGAAAGCCCAGGAATGTCTCAGTTCAACTCTTTTATGTCTTGGTTACATGCGCAGAGGCAGCTAGGTGGCACGATGGGCGAAGCACCAAACCTGGAGTCAGGAAGACTCAATTTCCTGAGTTCAAATCTGACCTCAGACACTTACTAGCTATGTGACTCTGGGCAAGTCATCTACCCCTGTTGGCCATGATTTCCTCATTTGTAAAATGAGCTGGAGAAGGAAATGGCCAACCACTCTAGGATCTTTGCCAAGAAAACCCCAAAAGGAGTTAACAAGAGTCAGATACAACTCAAAGGACTCAACAACACAATACTTGTTGGAGTATGTGGGAGAGCTGAAAGGGATTTTTTAAACTTTGCTCAACCGACTTGTTTCTTATACAAATGATGAAACATAAGGACAGGAAGAACAGGGGAATGGGGTAAAAAACACTAAACAGCTGCCTATGGATAAATGATGTGTCTCATGCCTTATAGAGGACCTGGATTTGGTTGGCTCACAATTTCCATGACACACTTTATGAATCTTGAGTCCTTTTTGGCTACTGGACTCAGATTGCCTCCCTGAGTTAGAGTTCCCCCTAAGATACAGGGCTGAGGTTATCATTCTGTACTAGGTCTGGGACCTGAACAGCGTAGGCGAGTTCAAGTGTAGATATATTTATGCCTCTTACCTCTTACGCAATGACAATGATGTTTAATGGGTCTAATTGTGACAGGGATAAACATAGAGATGTAGCTTTGCCTCCCTGAAGAGAGGCAAGGCCTCAATGCTAATGACTTCCCTTGGGGAAAAGAACAGAAAGCTGTTGAGTGTTAGGGCTGGGGAGGGGGTTATGAGGAATTCAGGGAGAAGAGCAATATTTAAAGGAAGTAAAGAGTTTTGTTCAGAAAAAAAAAACTGGAACTAACAAGAGGGGATGGAGGAGTTGTTAGGAAGCTAAAGCAAGTCACGTCCAAGCAAGAGTCAAAGGTTATCAGACATCTCAGAGAGTTGGACAGAAAAGAATTAGACTTTGGGCAGGCATTACAAGCCAGCAGATAATAGGTAGCTGCCTGAGTTGTGGGATTTAACAACCACCAGGCAGGATTCCTGAACTAGAAATATCTACCCAACACCTGTTGGGGGCCCTGAATTTCTGCCATGAGTTTATCAGTTTTGTAAATAAAGGATAGGGGAAACAGAGGTAGACAACAGTTCAGGAAGGAATTTTAGCAAATAAATTATATATGAAGGAGCTGAGGAATTAACAAGCATTTATTAAGCACTACTCTGTAAGAGTTACTGTGCCTAGGAATGCCAGGAATACAAAGACAAAAAATAAAATTATATCTTTCTTCAAGAAGACTAAATTCAATCTGAGGCTCTATGCCCTGGCCTGATCCTCCTAACATCAATAGAACCAGCCTGGGGGAAATTACTGTTTGCCCAGCTTTGCTCTGGATGGAGAGAGGGCTAAGAGTGAAGGAGAGCTGCCTCCAGTTACCTTCTTCCCTATTCATTTTTATCCTTGCCGCCATTTTGAAGGTGAGCAATCAGTAAGCAGAATGGACCTACTATTTTCACCATCACCAACACCAATGGTCATCCCTTGGCTGGTAAGTGTCAGAGGCTAAGGATTAGCAGTTCCCGACCCCCAAATCTCCAGCCTAATTGCAAGTCCACTTCCCATAGAAAGCCTCCATTGTGGAGAAGAAGTCCACCATCTCTACATTTGCCACAGGGCAGGTAAGCCAGATGATTTGAAGCAATAAGAGACCCTGAGGCACAGAGTTGTGCCAAGCAAGTCAAACCACCACCACCGCTACCTCATCCATCAACTCCATTCAGAATCCAATAAAGACAGTTTAGGACACTAAGTCCAACAACCCTAAGAGTATTAGCACCTTCCAAACCACTGGTCCTGCTTCCAGTCCAGCCTCTAAGCCATCATCTAGGAAATGATCCTTGTGGGGACACATCCTGACAACAGATTCTTCAGGTGCCTCTTCACTCACCTGAGGAGAGACTGTGGAGTAGCCTCAGCTATTGAAGGCCCAAAAAAAGAAAATCTACCCAAATCTTTGGCACTGTCTAAATTGATTAAGAAATAGACATGGTTTTATCAGTGAAAATATCAGGAATACCCCCAAGTAAGCAGTACAGTCCTTTACATGTAAGAATTTAATGAATGTTTTTATTCATTAAAAATAAACTCAATTATTAGATTTTCATTCCTTGTTCACATTGAAGAAGTATTAAAGCAAACTCTAAAATTGTGTTGGTTTTCTGAGCCCAACTAGCCTTTCCCTCCTTATTTTACTATATAACCACTGGCAATACTCCTTCATTAGACTAATCAGGGCTGCTGTCAAGATGATTCCTATCTAACATTACACTAGGTGGTCTCCAAAGACCATTCCAACTCTGAGATGATGTAATTCTATGAAATTGTAGAATTCTGACAAATGTATGGAAGGCATCTTATGGGAACAGAAAACCTTAGAGGGGGCACTACTCTTTTTAGATTGTCAACAAACAATGAGTACAATCTCATACTCTCTACATCTTTCAGTCAATTGCCTGCGGATAAAAATTTCATTCACTGTGGCATATCTGTCTGTTATATTTAATACCCTTGTCAAGGACCTTCTCTGTCCATTTGCAGATTATTCTAATAAAAATTTTATATTAACAAGAAAATGGGCTCTTGGGGCAATGATCAATACTGTTCTCTCAGAAGTTTTGTTTTGTTTTTTAATAATAATCATGTCTGATATATCTTCCATTTTTGTAGTAGGTTCTCTTTATTCAGAGGCCTTGAGAATGAATATTTCAAGACTGTTAGAGTTATATCACTCTCTGCAAAGATCTTCTTTATCCATATCTAGTGTAATCCAATTGCTTTCTCCAAGCCATTTCTACTTTCTGAAGAAAAACATCTGGGACAGTAATTTTATAGTCCCCTGGTGGTGAAGGGAAGGAAAGAGAATAAGAATTAATTAACTCTAACTATACGCCTGGTACTGTGCCTTTACAATCTCATTTAATCCTCACAACAACCCTATGATATATATACTATTATTATCCCCATTTTAAAGATAAGAAAACTAAAACTGTGGGACATTAAGTGATTTGCCTAGGGTCACACTTCTAGTAAATGACTGAGACTGCATTTGAACTCAAGTCTTCCTGACTCCAGGTACACTGGACCACCTGGCTGCCACAGTATTGGTATATCCAATATTCCTTAGGTGAAAAAATCTTTATAAATCTTTTCCATGTTTCCTCCATTTGTTTTCCTCCTTTCTCTTTCATCCTTAAATGTCCTTGGTTTTATTTCACTTAGTTGAGTGTCTTACTCTCTCTCTTTTAATTTTAAACAGCTTTCTTTTAACTAATTTCTCCTTCCACTAATTTTTAGGCCATAATGCACAATTTTATAAATAAGTTTATATTTGATACTGATGTTACCCTTGGCTGCTACAATTCTCCCCTTGATAAGCAGGTCAAGTGTAATCTGATTGAGGAAGTATTTAGGTTATTTTGGCATCCTAGTAATGGTTTCTTCCTTATGGTAATTGTTATCTCATGTAATAAAAACATCTCTAACCTGATTTTTTAAAATAAGTAATTGATGAAAAAAGTGAGGGGAATGGATAAAGGAGAGGACATTGACACTAATTATAGCAATTTTGTATAAAAATTTAGCAGATACAAATAAATTCTTTATATAAAATTGTAAATAGTCATATTACACTATCTAAGTGGATCATTGTGAGAAAAGGGTCTCTTCCCCCTTAAAATCTTATGGTAATATCAGGAGCAGCTAGGTGGCACAATGAATGGATAAAGCACTAGGATTGGAATCAGGAAGACTTATATTCATGAGTTCAAATACTGCCTTAGACACTTACTACTTGTCTTATCCTAAGCAAATCCCTTAACTCTATTTGCTTCAATTTCTCATATATAAAACGGGCTGAAAAAGGAAATGGCAAACCATTTCAGTAACTTTGCCAAGAAAATAACAACTGGGGTCATAAAGAGTTGGACCCAACTGAAAAATGACAGAGCAAAGGAATATGAATTGCTATTAATAAACTATTAATAACATTAATAGTTAATAGCTATTAATGAGAAATCTTTAATTACTCACCCTAAACACTTTCTACTACATTAGTGTTGGGAAATTCTTAATCACATTCCTTTAAATGCAATATAACAAATGTGCATTGAATTCCTACTTCATGCTACATATTGCATTAGATGCTGGAACTACAAAGATTGAAAATTCCATAGTCTGTGCCCCCAAGGAGCTTATAAGTTACTAAGGTGTCTAGGTGTACAAATAAAGACAACACAAGGTAGAGGATTATGGGGGCAGAAGAGATCCAGACAAAATGCTCCAGGAAAATTTCAGGATGGAGAAAAAATAAGGACATTTCATGGGAGAGGAAAACCTAAGCTGTACTTTAAAGGGAAAAAAGTATTTTCTTAGGCCACGATGAAAAAACGAGTACATTCCAGTCCCAGGGATGGACTGTAAGAAATCATGGCAACAGAAGAGAGCAGAATAAGATTTAGATTGAGAAATAGCTAGCAGTCCAATATTGTTGGCATGTAACGTGCATAAGGGAGATTTATGTGAAATGAAGCTGTAAAGACAGGTTGGTGTTTTAAATGAGAACCTATCTGAAAAGTTTGTATTTTATTCCACAGACAATAGGAAGTCAGTGAAGATATTTGAGCAGTGGAGTGACCCACATTCATCAGACCCTTGCATTATGGAGATTTTTTTGATAGATGTGTTCAGGATGGATTGGAGAAAGCATAAACTAGAGGAAAAGGAATGACTTAGGAGGTTATTGTGAGAGTCCAGGCAGCAGGTGATGAAAACCTGAACCAGGGTTATAAAAGATTAAGTTCGAGAATGTGATAGATTTGAGAGATGCTCTAAATATAGGACAGACAGGGCTTTGTAAGTAATTGGATATGGGGACTGAGGAAGAGAGAAAAATCAAAGATGCATCCAAGGGTTTAAGCCTGAGTGACTGAGAAGATGATAGACACGAAGGCCAGAAGAAGAGCTAAAACAATGAATGCCAAAAAAGGGCCCACAAAGTTCTCAACAAGTTAGTCTAATAGGTCATGTCTAATAAAATAAAACCAGATATTAATAAATGCAATTCTAAAACAGGTTTTTTAAAAAAGACACAAATTTAAAATGGGGAAAATATAAAAATTTGTCTAGAAAAAGTTATAAAGTTTTAATGAATTGCCATTTCAACATGAATCAACAATACAATAAAGTAGCTAAAAAAGCTAAAGCTCAGGCTTCATTGGAGCAGCTAGAAGGCACAGTGGATAGAATGCTGGGCCTAGAATCAGGAATAGCAGAGTTCAACTCTGGCCTCAAATACTTATTAGCTGTGTGAACTCAGGAAAGTCACTTTACCCTGTTTGCCTCAGTTTCCTCATCAGTAAAATGAGCTGGAGAAAGAAATGGCAAACTATTCCAGCATCTTTACCAAGAAAATTCCAAATGGGGTCACAAAGTAAGACAGAAACTTAAAACAGCTGAACAATAGGCTTACCTAAGACATGCGTATTGTCTACAATAAAGAAAATAATTGTTGCACTGTATTCTGTGCTATATAGATTGACCATATCCAGGATTTTTGTTCAGTTCTAAAAGTCACACTGTAGGCAGGATATTGCTAGAGCAGCAGTTCTCAAACATTTTTGGTCTTTAGACCATTTTATACTCTTAAAAATGGTTGAGGAGGGGGCAGCTGGGTAGCTCAGTGGAGTGAGAGTCAGGCCTAGAGACGGGAGGTCCTGGGTTCAAACCCAGCCTCAGCCACTTCCCAGCTGTGTGACCCTGGGCAAGTCACTTGACCCCCATTGCCCACCCTTACCAATCTTCCACCTATGAGACAATACGCCGAGGTACAAGGGTTTAAAAAAAATGGCTGAGGACACCAAGAAGTTTTTCTTCATGTTAGTTATATTAATAGCACTATTAATAATAACATCACTACATCATTTTGACCTTACTGACCTGAAAGAATCTTGAGCACTCTTTAGAGGTCCACAGACCACATTTTGAAAAGTTCTGAGCCACAGCAAATTCAAAGCAACCAAGACAGTCAGAAGACAGGGTCCTTGCTAGATGGAGTTCATTTAAGGAACTGGGAATATTTATATTAGAAAAGAAATTTAGTGGGACCGTATGTAGGAATGTTATATGGAAGAAACATTAAACTCGTTCTGTCTGGCTCCAGAGGGCAGAGCTAGGAACAAAGGGTGAAAATTGCAGAGGAAGATTTAGGTTCCGCATGTGGAATTAATTCCTAAAACTTAGAGCTATCCCAAAGTGCAATTACCTGCTACAGAAAGTAATGAATGGGTTTCCCCTCATGGGAGTTCTTCAAATAAAAATTAGTTGACCACTTGTTGGTGACATTAGAGAAGGTAATATTCTCCGATTACAGGGTGGTCTTCTTGTCTTCCAGCGTTTCTTCCCACTCTGCCAAGGTGTGGTATCGTTAATTCAAATAGGAAATTTGAAAGGAAGAGCTAATTTATTGGGGAAGATGGCAAGTTCCATTTTAGATATTTGAGTCTGAGAGGAAAAGTACAGCAAGCCATTAGAGATATATTATGAGCGGTTAGGGAAGATAAAGGATCTAGATATGTGGATTCATGAATTATCTGTATAGAGGCAATCATTGAATCCAAGAGAATATATATATATTGAACAGATATCTATCTACCTCCCAGCAGCTTCCATTCTTTGGTTATAGTTTTGCCATTGACTGCACAGTATAAGTCCTGTCCCTCTTTCAAAATATCATAAAGATAATGCCTATCACATTAATTCATTAGAACCAACATGTTTGTGGGAAAAGAGGGTGGGAATACTTTCTCTGAATGGTCCATTGATTTCTAGCAGAAAGTGGGACCATAAGGGATGGGAAATTTTTAGAGGGGATTTAGGAACACTACCCATTCTACTAAGAATA
Source organism: Gracilinanus agilis (assembly GCF_016433145.1). Classification (NCBI taxonomy): domain Eukaryota; kingdom Metazoa; phylum Chordata; class Mammalia; order Didelphimorphia; family Didelphidae; genus Gracilinanus; species Gracilinanus agilis. The sequence continues at coordinate 687,351,435 of NC_058130.1, read as the reverse complement.
ACCATGGGAGATAAGTGCTATTATTAGGTCAATTTTGCAAATGAGAAATCTAAGGCAGACAGAGGTCAAATAACTTGCCTATGGACACACAGCTGGTGAGTGTCTGGGGCCAGATTTAAACTTAGGTCTTTCTAACTCCAGGTGCAATGCTTTATCTACTTTACTATCTAGCTGCTCTAATTATAATAATTAAGGCAATAATTATATTAGTTATAATAATGCTTACAATACTTAAACCCACAAGGTCATGAAGAATGTACTCCATAAAAACTTTCATGTTATTGAAAAATAAACTATTATTATTATCATTACTTTTGAGCCGCCTTCCATATATTGATGTCATGAGAAAGTAGGTAGGGAAAAGATAGGAAGGGAAGTAGGAAGCTATTACGGTGGATCTTTGGAAAACTTATTCCTCTTAAATATTTCTAATTTGCAATTACTTCAGCCCAGCCTTGCTAAAAATGGAAAGATAAGGACTCCATTGCCCCATGAATTATACCTTTGAAAATTCAGTTTATAAACGCAGGCATTTCTTGACCTCGTACTAATGGCCAAGATCAGAATAGTTGGCATCAGTGAAATTTAGACTTGATCCCTCTGCCTTGAGCCAAGACAAGATGATTTGTGACCATTCCTTCCACTCTCTGACGTGTTAAATATTTGCAGTTGGTCAGTATTGGATGGAGGTCTTAGAAATCTATATTTAACTTGTTCTGTAGCAACACTGGCTGAAATGAAGTTGCTGCTGACCTTGGCCATTCCTTACTCCAGTGACTTTCCTTTCATCTGCAATCCAACATGTGATGTCTGACCTCATGCACAGGACAGGTATGCATAAAGGGATAATGGCTGTATTGATAAAAATCACTTTATTCCTTAGCTTAAAACCCTTGCTAAGCTCTGTTTAAATGGATATGAGATCTCCTCTGTTAAGCATCTCAGCATAACTTCAACAACAATTATCTACTTGGAAGCCAATGTGGCATGGTAGAAAGATTCATAGGTCTTGGTTTTGAGGCCCACACAGCTGTCACTACCTGAGTGACCTTGGACAAATTGTCTAGTCTCAATGGGCTTCAATTTGTTCATTTGTAAAATGAGAGGGTTGGAATCAATGACCCCTAAGGTCCCTTTCAGCTCTAAATCTAAGATCCTTAATTTCCTCATCAACAAAGTGAAGATAAAATGGCTTGTAACAACTACCTCAAAAACTTGTTGTAAGATAAAGTCTGTAAAGTGCTGTACAAACCTTAAAGTTCTACGTACGTATAAATACATATTTTAAAAATAAAGTTCTGTATAAATGCCACTTATTAATGTGATTATTATTATTCTTTGGCTTATGATCCTACGAGTCTAGCAGAGGGTACTAATGCCAAAATTATCCAAGTTTTAATGGCATTGTGGAGAGAGAGCTGGCCTCAGACATAGAGAAAAACTTCTAGCATTTTGGGTTGACCTTCTATGTGATATTGCAAATCCCACAAGATGAGAATTCATGGATGGGCTGTAATCCATATAGGTGACTTCTCTTCTGGCAGCCACCCTCTATAATCATGGCCTTTAGGGGAAACACTCGAATTTTTGGCCAAGCTCTCAGGATAAGGCAGTTATACAGTTAGGAAAAACAATAGCTGTACTCCACAGGATTATCTTAGAATAGGAATCCATACTTCTGGGGAAACCCAGTCCATCCCTATCAACCAGGGGACCTAGTATGGGTTAAGGACTGGAAGAAGGAACCCTGCAAGTCATATGGACAGGGCCATGCACTGTTATCCTTGTCACCCCTACTGCTCTTAAGGTTGCAGATATCACACTGTGGGTCCATCACTTGAGAATCAAAAGGGTCTCTCTGTCAAAAGGACTTGCTGGCAAATCCTGTTCCTGAACATCTCTCCAGGCTGTGACTACATGGCAGAGAGATGCCTTTCCTAATCAACAAGAAACAGAAGGAACTGGTATGGACCTTCCCCCTCCATTATCCCTTCCCTGTCCCAGCCTGTCCATAACGATGCTCTCCACAGTCCCTCTCTTCTTGTTGGCAGTATCCTCTGAGCCTTCCTCACCCTCACCTCACGGCTGGGGGGCATCCTATCCTGAACCTCACTTGTACCCAGGGATGCCAGATTATCAAATTTGATGCATGTGAGGTTCTAGATTGCAATTATGATGTGTCCTAACAGAAGTGACTCTCCGCCCAGCATAAGCATATGTGTCCTGGCCCCCTTAGCACCCTACTCACATATTGGGTCAAGATGTGGTCCAGTGTGAAGACACGGGACAATGTTTACTGGCACACCTCCCCTGAGGCTTGGACCTCCATGACTAGACCCAACAAACCTGAGGAGTCACTTGGGCTGGGTCTGCATGCATAATAAACCTTCTTTTCCTTTACTCTGAGTTTCCCTGCATCTGGAGAAGCAAAAACTTCTGCATCAGAAGTGTTCTCATTGATTATATCTTGGGCCCCTTGAGGTACTGAAGTTAGAAACAACAAAACTGAAAAAAAAACCAAAATTTGTGAAAGAAAGAGAGATGATTGGGTACAAGCTCAAAGGCCCTTGGATGTCCTATCACCACCACCACCTATGACGGCAATGGTTTACATTCATTTAAGGCTTCATACTGCACTAAATGCATTGTAATTTGGAAATGTTTTAGGTGGGTAGAAGGGCATGTGGACTGGCAACTAATTTATATTCTCTGAAGAAAAAGAAACAGATGTCAGCAGGAAAGATTGCTCTGAATAGTTGGCTTGCTGTTGCTGCCCAACACTGTAGACAAAAGATTTTCCTTAGCTAGTCTACAGAATGAATAAGCCACATGTGGGCAATTAAGAGTTGATTGGATTTACAGAGTCACATTGATTGTTACTGTAGCATTTGCCATCATTTATTAGGGTTGGTTTTTCCATATTAACGTTGTTGTATAGACTATTCCTCCAAGGAACTTTGCCTATAGTCAGGATAAGTTGCACCCTGATGAATGGTGGTGCCTTTGGGATGGTGGTGTGCTTAGAACAACTAGTCTTTCCATGGAGAGAAAATTTAGCTCTTTTGCACTGTCATGCTTATGGAATCAAATAGATCTGTTTACAGATAAGTCCAAGCTTTCCCAAGTATTGTTGACCCATTTAAGTTGAATAGAAAGGTAGACTAAGAATAGAAATACAAATATTCAAGTATCATTAAGTAAACACTATTAATACTGCTTAGTCCAATCCTACTTTCCTCATCAGGTTTGAGCATAAGGTTTCATTTTAATCACCCTGTTTCTTTAATGAGGCAGCCAGGTGGCACAGAGCATAGAGTGCTAGGCTTGGAGTCAGAAAGACTCATCTTCCTGAGTTCAAATCTGGTCTCAGACATTTATTAGCTCTTTGACCCTGAACAATTCCCTTATCCCTGTTTGCCTCACTGTGAACAATGAACCAAAGAAGGAAAAGGCAAACACTTCTGTATCTTTGCCAAGAGAACCCCAAATGGGGTCACAAAGAGTCAGATGTGACCAAAAATGACTGATCAATAAAATTTCTTCATAATTCCATATACTACTAACTTTTCAACTCATGTACCAGAGGTAATTATTGATACTATAGGTACTGTGATTGAAAGGACATAAAATTGGAAACAAGAAACCAAATGACACAGACCTCCATAAAATCTCAATTTCTTTTGCTCAGCAACCTCTGGGTCTACTTGCCAATCTCCCAGAGTATGTGTGGGAGAACCATAGAGGAAATTGAGGTAGTGATTGCCTGTGGAAGAAGTATCGTCACTGGATCTTGGTGCACTGGTTCAAAGCCCCATTTGCATTTTGTTAGTTATAACTTTTTGCCTCAATAAAACATTTTGGAAATAGCTCACAAAATTGACTTGAAATCATGATCTGTATTGATGGGAAAGCTGAGCACTCTGGAGACATCTTTCTGGGCTAAAAGTGGAAAATTTTGTCAGTCATTAATTTGCCTTAATGATAATTTCATTATTCAAGTAGTAGAGGAAGTAATGAGGGGAGTTGCTATTCTGAACTTGATTTCAACCTATATAGAAGATTTGGATACTGAAATAGAAATTATGGGTACATTGGGAGGAGTTAACCACTCCATCTAATAACCTGTGACAAAATAAGAGATTGAAAGCTGGACATAGTCTTATATAAACTCTAGATTTTGTAAGAGAAGAGCCTAAAAAGTTCAGCCTTTCACACCAAGAAATGGCACCTTATAGGAAATTTGACAGTTTCAGTTGAGTGATGACACAAGTCAGATTGCAAAGGGTTGAAGAGTGAGTTAGTGCAGAGTAAGTAAAGGCATCAGCAATAGATATCTTTTTATAAGACTTTGGTTAAGAAATCCTTGTGCAATCTGACATCATTCTTACAGGATTGTGCCACACATTCATCTTCCAGCATCTACCCTAATTTCAACCTATACATCTGTTTCTGAATTTAGTCAGTTCCCTGTTGTCATCTTTAGAGAGTTTGTCCTCTCCTTGGTCAGAACCATTTGTATTTTTATCAAGTCAAGTCAATAAGCATTTATTAAGCTCCTACTACTAAACACTGTGCTTATTCTTAATAGCTTTCTTGAGCTGGTCTTCAAAGAATTTCTTTATTTCTTCATCTTCTACAATAGATGTGGAGCTTAAAAGTGACGTTTATCCTAATCTCAGTATAATACTATTTAAGGCAAGTTTAGTAAGTATCTATAAAATTATGTTTCTGAACACCTTCAACACAAGATGAAGCCCACTCCTTCACTCATCCCTCCGAGTAGAGCCTGTGAACTATCCTTTTGTTTAACTACAACATCTCTATGTCTGTTTTTTCAATTACATCAAGAATGTCAACACTGATATACGTTAGTCCAAATTGTTGGCTATAGGATGAAGAACTCACAGTCAGAATACTCACAGTTAAGTTACTGTTTGTAGACAATCTAAAAATCTGTATTTTCTTTAGAACCCTCTATCCTACTTTCTTCCAGCCTGACTCTGCCATTGCAGAAACATTGGCAGACCAAAAAGGGGATGAGAGACATTCTGTATTTGTTCTTCTTTCATAGGTTCAGATGGCCAAAGAATCCATCGCTTGGTGACCAGTGTACTGGAGATGACCTTTTCTTGGATGACTCTCAGATACCAGATAAGTGATTTTCCTAAAACAGGCCACTTCACTACTCAGTAAAACTCAGTGGCTCCCTATTACCTCAGGAATCAAACACAAGTTCTTCTGTTTGGCATTTAAAGTTCTCCACAACTTGGCTCTGACCTCCCTTTCTTGCCATATGACTTTTTGTCATGCACTATGCAGTCAAGCCAAACTAGACTGTCTTACCATCAAGCTCATAGATAATACTCCATCACCTGGCTCCATGTTTTTTCACAGGCTGTCTCCTTTGCCAGGAATTCATTCCCTTTTCACCTCTATATCCTTTGAATACTTAGTTTTCTTCAAAGCCCAGCACAACCTTCTATAATAAAGTTCATCCTGAGCCCCCATCCCTCCTCAGCTGTCATTGCCTCCTCCTCAAAAAAATCAAATTATCTCATATCTATTTCACATATTTAAAAATATTATACTCATATATATATTCCCTCCCAATAAAATGCATGTCACTTGAGGATAGAGACTTTAATTATAATCATTATATCCCCAGTGCCTAGGACAGAGTCTCTCACATTGTAGGTGCTTAATAAAGGTTAATTCATTATCACAGGAACCATCACTTCTTTAATTGGGGAAAAATGTCTTCCTCCAACCTTTTCCAGGGAAAATGAGCCATTTCCAAGGTTAGTGTTGCTCATTAGCATTCACAGAAACGGAAGGCAGTTCACTAAGGATCCTAAAAGTTTCCACCCGCCTTGAAGCCAAACTGAAGTTATATAAAGAACCTTGGTGCTTAAAAATTAAACATTTGGCTTAAATATTTTAAAATTCCCTGTTTTCCCCCTGCCTGGCTGTTATATCAGTATTAAAGCTGGAGAGGAAGCAGTTTGCAGCACTTGACATCAGCCCCCAATGCTATCTGATGGCACCAATGATCTGTCCATTATGAGAGACAACCACCAGCTAGGACCAAAGCCAGCACACTCAGAAGCTTTGCTCTGTCTGGTGAAACACAATGCAGTAGCTCATATTTAGGGGCTCTACACACCGGGGGAACTCAATATAAATGACTGACTCTTCCTGGGTTGCTCAGCTTGATATTTCCTTTAATATAATAGCATTTTTATCATTACCCTAAGATTTGTAAAACTCTTTTCCTTATGCTCTCTGATTTGATCCTTGCAATAATATGAGATTGGTACTATTATTATCTCTATTTTACAAATGAAGAAACTGAGACTAAAAATGTTTGCCCAAGGTCTAGTTGGTGTCTAGGTCAGGATCCAAACTCAGGTCTTCCTTACTCCAAGTCAAACACAATCCATTCAACTAGAAAAGAGGGAGCCAGCACCCCTCAGCTCCTCAACAAAAAAGAAACTATGATAAGGATCTCCTTGTCATGTGATAACTCTCTCTACCATGATGGGCCATGATTATTTATTAAATCTTGGTTCCCATCTCTGGCCTCCTATTCCGTTCCTTCCATTGTCCATCTCATTTGGATTGTGGTTGATTATTCTTGTCAGACCTGGTCCCTACCTGGTTTCTCTGTGGTGTTTTTTTTTTCCCTTAACTTCCATAGTTCCAGATTCCTTCCCTTAGTATGGAAACCTCTTTTCTGTGGTTTGACCTTCTTAGACCCTTCTGTCCCATCCAAGCCCCAGTTTATTATAACGAATCATATGAAGGGGGAGGGCAATGTTAACTCCAATCACTTTTAAGACACACTGCCCTTTCAAACTTCTACATCACTCAGAGGCTGAACCAGAAAATATATTGATTAATACAGTCTTGTGTTGTCCTCTATTCACACGTCTAGGCTTCATTTTCCACTAAAGTCTTCCTCTATGCCTTTTCATGTTTCAGATTAAATCCAGTAGTCTGGAAGGATCATTAGACGTGGAGTCAGAGGATTTGACTTAAATAGCCATCCCAGTTGAATTCTGGTTCTTTTACCTACTACCTGTGCTCACTTGAGCAAGTAATTTAATCTTTCTGGGTTTCCTCGTCTGTAAAATAAAGCAATAGAGTAGATGATCCCTGTGGTCCTGTCTAGCTCTAAGCCTCTACGGCTGGGTAGCCGTAAGTTCTTAAAGGCTATTACAGAAAAGCATAAGCTTGGTCAGTTTTTTCCAGTTAGGAGGGTTTCACATTGTTGTTCATCCTTCATTTTTTGAAGAAAACCAATGATAGTATTGACTTGTGCATGAATTGGATTTAAGGGAGGCAGTGTTGCACAAAGTTTCCAGTCTCACTCTCTCTTCCAGAGTCATTGAGGTCCAGAAAGTTAAAAACCAAAATGATGAGCCATGGCTCAGAATGTAATGAATGACCTTGAAGTTTTCAATATCTGGCCAAGCTCCTGAGTGTTCCACAGTGCCTGCTTCAGGCCCTTTTATGGCCAATGGAAAAATTTGTTCTCTCATCCACCAATTCCACTAGAATAAGTTTTCACATCCTTGCGGTAGACATCCCCCTATCTCACCAATGGGCGTGAAGCCTGTTGGTTACTTTGATCTGGTTTAGCCAACCTACAGAAAAGGTTTTACTAAAGTGTGGCTGCTTTGTGTGCTATAGTTTCTTAAAGCCACAGGTGAGAGGTGGGTGAAAGGTAGCCACCAAATCTGATGAGCAGCTCTTGAAAAGGGCTCAGTAAGCCTTCATACCAGAGATGCTAGTCCCCCTGGAATACTCCATACATCCCAGGTCTTCAAGTATAGCCCTGACAATGTTAATGGATGACCAGCCCTAATTAAAGTTGGAGAGACCTATGCTATCTGGCACCTATTATCATTATTACTATGTAATTCCTAAGGAATATCAACCGATATGAAATGATGCAAAATGAAAAAAGCAGAACAAGTTGAATATTATACACAGTAACAGCAAAATTGTGTGATGATAAACTATGAAAGATTTAGTTCATCTCAGCAATACAATCATCCAGAACAATTCTGAAGGACTTATGCTATCCAGCTCCAGAAAAGAATTGTTAGAATCAGAATGTAGATCAAAGCATACTATTTTTCACTTTAGTTTATTTGTTTTTACTTTAGTTTTGATTTTATAAGCATATTCTCTTGTAATAATGACCAATATGGAAATATGTTTTGCATGATAATACATGTGTAACCCAAATTGCTTGCCATCTCCTGAAAGGAGGAGAGCAGGGGTGGGAGGAGACAATTTGGATCTTATAACTTCAGAAAATATATATGGGAAATTGTTATTGCATGTCATTGGGAAAATAAAATATCTTTTTATAAAAGAATATCAACAAACACTGGAGAAAGAATCTATCACTCCCCATCCTGAGAGAATTTTAATAAGCTTAGGATGATGAGGCAGCTACAGACAGACCATGGTGTGTCAGCACTAGTTAAAGCAAACTAACTCTTTAGCTTATTGAAGAGAGGTGAGTGTAAGAGGGAGAAATGAAAGCTCTTTGAGGACATACCCTGTTAGGATTTTGTCTTCATGTATCCATCAGAACTTAGCATAGGACCTTACATGTAATGAATATTTAGTAAATGTTTCTTTGATTGAATGAATGAGATAATTTTCTTCAAGATCTTGAACTGCTATTTTATGGAAGTAGGATTAGACTTTCTCTGCTTAGCCCCAGAGGGTGAGACAAACATCAATTAAGGCAGGGATTGAAGTTATGGAGACTCATATTTTAGTTCATATCTTGTCCTTTGAAAATGATAACGTTAATTATAATAGGCTTGGTGTATTGGTGGAAATTGAAGTCTTGGCTCTGGTCTCCAAGGAACACAACAGCAAGGAATACAGAAAGCAGCAAGAGGAAAGGGAATTTTGGGGTCTTATATGTAAGAGTAAATTGAACAAATATTTACTAAGTGCTTGTTATGTACTAGGTGCATAGGAGATAGAGAGCTGAGCCTAAAGTCAGGAAGACTCATCTCCCTGAGTTCAAATCTGCTCTCAGAATTTACTAGGCATGTGTCTCAGGGTTAGTCTTTAACCCAGTTGGCCTCACTTCTTCATCTACAGAACTGGAGAAGGAAATGGCAAACCACTCTAGTACCTTTGCCAAGAAAACCCAAAATGGGATCATGAAAGTCAACAACTACTATGCACCATTATAAAAATACAGCGATGAAAACCTGCATAGTAGTGGCCCTCTTTGAGCTCAAAATAAATTTAGGGAAGTGGAGCAGTGAAATATGACATGTATATCTGGTGTACTGGGCTCCTGAAAATCTCTGAAAACTGTGGATTTAGAGCTTCATGTTTGATTGGTACTTTTCCCAAGCCCAGTGTGAGCTGCTATGAGCAATAGGCTGCACAATTTTCATCTCAGGCCCCCATCTTTATAACAGTTTTTTTTGGTTTCGAGCCTTATAAGAGACATTAGTCCAATAGCAAAAGCATTAAATGAATACTAAAAAAGCAACATTAATAAGAAGAAATCCAATCATAGGACGCTTCTAATTATTAAAAAATAAATGAATGCCATCTCCTATACTCCTGAGATGGTGTATGAAACCTCGTGGGGAGATTTCCACTTACATGAGGATAGAAAAGCTATCCTTTAGCTCATGAGTCAATGGATTGAGAAAACTGTCCATTATCCCCTTGTCTACTCTCAGCATGCTATCAGTACCCAACCGGGAGATCTAATACAGCCCTTGCAGGGTGTATTCTCCTGGGCTCCAGCGCTGGGCTGTCCCCTTGCTCCACATGGAGGCAATCCTTTTGGTCCTCATCCTCAAAGTACAGCGGCAGCCTCAGCAGGTCCTACTCAGGGGCCACAGCCTTTGACATCAAGTTGATGCAATTTGACCCAATTATTTGTGCTCAGAAATACACCTAAATCCTCTTTTTGAGCAGCTTCCATTTCTTGATTCCATCTCTTATACAAAAATTGCCCTCTTTCTTTTCTTTCTTTTCCAAGTCTAGAACTGCCTGAGATGTCAAGGCACAAAGCACCACCAGTATTCTAAAATGCTGGAAACTTCCCCAGTGAACAACGGCAGCTGCCCCCTTGATTTACCATTGTGGACCTTCAAAGCCCTTCTAGAAAGCTGCCACCAGAAGACAAAAGTCAGTCGTGACCCATATTATTACCAATATATGAGTAGACAGGAAGGTAGGAGGTGCCTGGGACAAGGAGAAAATCCAGATTAAGTGCTCTAAGAAAATTAAAAATGTTAAGCTACCATGAAGATGGCCTTGGAACATCAGGGCAGGACATGAAGGAAGGCTGCAAACATGAGTAAGTGTTTAAGGCAGACACAATCATAGAATCAAAGAAATGGAAAGGGGGGACTTCAGAAGCAATCCAATTCTAGTCAATAAGCATTTTAGGTGCTTAGTATGTACCAAGCACTGCATATATGAGTGTATACACAAAAGATAGACATATATATGTGTATGTGTGTAAATGTAAGCAAAAAGATAGTCATATCTTTATATATATATAAGCAAAAAGATAGACATATATAAGCAAAAATACAGTGAAATACATTTATATATACAAGCAAAAGAAATTTATATATACAAAAAGACAGTTATGTATACTTATATAAATAAACAAAAAGATATTCATATATTTATATATGCAAAGAGTCATATATACAAAGATAGTCATATATTTATATATACAAACAAAAAGATATTCATACATTTAAATATACAAACAAAAAGAGTCATATATTTATATATACAAATAAAAAGACAGTCTTATATTTATATATGCAAAAATTTAGTCAAATATATTTATATATACAAGCAAAACAAAAGAATTCATATATACATATATGCAAACAAAAAGTCATGTTTATTTATGTATAATTGTTATGATTAAAAAAATGAGTCTGGCCATAGATTTTAATATTTTTATTAATCAGTAAGGAAAGAATGATTCTTAAAGAAAGGGTATAGTTTCCATTTTGCTGACTAAGGCCTAAACCTCTTACCCTAGCAAGTACCTAGTGAATCCAATCTATCTCTGTCCCCAGAACCCCTAGTGTCAAATCTTGTGGGGCCTCAGTTTATCAATCTTTCTCTCCATCCACTGACTCTCACACTTCACACCTTGTAAGCCAGCTGTCACCCTTTCTCCTTTGCCTAGGTCAACCAGGGAGGTGCCCAGGGGATATCCACTGAGGGGACATCAAGCCTGCCTCATTCCCTAGCTCAATTGCTGGCTTTTCCTGTTGGCTACAGAGTTTTGATTCTATCCTTGTGATCAAAGTCCCCTCAAAAATTTCCTTTACACCTAAGCAAAACAAAAGAAATTCATATATATACACACATATATATATAACATTAGTCATATATATTTATATATACAAGCAAAATAAAAGAAATTCATATATACAAAGTCACATATGTACAAGCAAAAAGAGAGCCATATATTTATATATGCAAAAATATAGTTAAATATACTTATATACACAAACAAAAGAAATTCATATATATGCATATGCAAACAAAAAGTCATATTTTTATATAAGCAAAGCAAGAGAAATTCAAATATACATATATAAATGAAAATTTAGTCATATTTATATATGCAAGCAAAAGAAAAGAGTCACATATATTTATATATACAAGCAAAAAGACAGTCATTTATATATGCAAAAATTTAGTCATATTTATTTATATATGCAGACAAAACAAAAGAAATTCATATATATGCAAACAAAAGTCATATTTACATATAAGCAAAACAAAAGAAATTCATATATCATATATAAATAAAAATTTAGTCATATTTATTTTGCAAGCAAAAGAAAAGGAATTTATATAGAGAGTCACATATATTTACATATAAAAGCAAAAATGCAGTCATATATTTATGTCTACAAGACAGTGCAAACAAAAATTAAATCACATATATGTGCCTTTTGTGTTTAGGTATATGTATGTATATACCCACATTCACACTCATAAGCAAAAAGAAAGCTAGCCCCTTCCTCCAAGAAGCTTACATTCCAGAAGAAGAAAGAGAACTGAAAAGGGAAGAGGGGTTGTTGAGTTACAAATTCTAAAAGATTCCATAGCGTGACACAGTCAGATATTAATTCCATCCTAGAGTCTGTCAAGATGCAGAGTGTTTCAAACATCCTTCCTCTACCAGGTCCACCTCTGTCTCTCTAGGTTTTTCTACCATGCCTCAGCTGCCTCCTCTCCTTAGAAGAACTCTCCCCCTGGAATGTTCCTCCACCTCTCAAGCCCTTTCTTCCATGATTGACTTCCTCCTTCAACTTTGATTTTTGAAAAAGGAGTCAGGGAAGTCTTCACTCCTCTCCTGGTTCCACTTTTGTCTCTGAAATTCCCCTCTTCTCAAACCACCCCCACCTGACCCTGAGGTGTCACCTAGGGAATAAATAATATTCCCACTCAGATCCTCTGATTTCACATCCACTTGGTGGAACTTGCGTTTTGGTGAAAAACAATCTAGTGAAATCATTTACTGTATGAGTCTATGTTTGTGTGACAGAGTCAGAGAAATTCAGCATTAAAAGGCAAATTCTCCTTTTTTTATATCTATCTGAATATATTTACATATTTACAATTGCTGCAAATTTCACCCAAACCAACTCTGTTCATTTTAATTTTGTTTACTCTATATGTTGTCCTTGTAGGTTAAAAAAACATATTTATCTCCCTTTTTTGGGAAAAGAGGACTTTAGTTATAGATACAAAGTATATTCTGTCAAATTTATTTGGTGTGGGGGCAGCTGGGTAGCTCAGTGGATTGAGAGCCAGGCCTAGAGACAGGAGGTCCTAGGTTCAAATCCGGTCTCAGACACTTCCCAGCTGTGTGACCCTGGGCAAGTCACTTGACCCCCATTGCCTGCCCTTACCAATCTTCCACCTATAAGTCAATACACAGAAGTTAAGGGTTTAAAATAAAAAACAAACAAAAAAAAAAAACAAATTTATTTGGTGTGTTGGTTAGCTTTGTAACACTGATTTTTTTTCTTTTTCCTCTTCATTTTTTATTCATAATTATAAGGGATATATATTTGGAAATTAAAGAGATATAAAATGGAAAGAGCTCAATATAATAGGTATATGTATTTTGAGAGAGGCAATAAGCATTTATCCCCATGTATAAGTACATGTATATTTTTAAGAAAATATAGTAAATCAAGAAACTCCATATCTGTTCCCTTTAAATCTTGTGGACAATGTCTTATAAGCAGAATGCAAAAGATTTCAAGGGTTATAAGGTACCAACTGGTAGGAGAAGTTGAGAACATCTTCCTCAACATTCCCAAAGCAGACCTCATAACAAGACATAATAACAATAGAGAAGTGACAATTCATTCTTGGTGATAATGTGGTGCAGTGTGCAGGCTTACAGTTTGTGAATATATATATATATATTTAGAATGTATATATATATTTAGAATGAATATATATATTTGGAATATATATATTTAGAATGTATTTAGAATATATATATACATGTCTTTAGGTATGGATATAAATATTGGGGTAGTTCTAAGGGTAGCTTATAAATGCAGATGAAAGATAGAAATGAGGAAGCAAAAATGGGAAAGAAAGTGGGAGAAGGGGGAGGGAGGTGGGAGAGAAGGGAGAGAGAAGGGGAGAGAGATTCATCTTCCTTTCCTACAATTTCTCTTATTAGGTCTATACATACTTGTTGCTAGATTCTCTCCCCTCCACACTACCAGCCAAACTCATTCCCTTCCCTGTCCATAAACTTGGAGCCCGACATGACCAATTCTATTTGCTGAAAAGTTAGAAAAATATAATTGGGTGAATTCTGGGCTTAGAACTGGGAGACAAAGATAAGCACAAATTCTGGCTGCCATACTTATTAGCTGGGTGATTGTAAGCAAGTTACTTCCATCCTCTGAATTTTAGTTCCTTCATTTGTAAAATGGGGACACTGTGAGGGCACACTACCTTACTCACAAAGTCATGTAGAGAAAGCAAGTGACATAAGTGTTAGCATCTTTATTTTTGGCCCCAGTCCTTAGGGTCAACTCTAACCATCAGCCTTAAAGATTTCAAGCCTGATCCTACTTTGAGGGAGAGGGTTTTGCAAGATGGCACCTGAAAATCCAGACTAAACCGATTAACTGCTCCTTTAGCTGCTCTATAATGGTAAATCCAAATCACTAAACCAAGTTAAATTGGATTGTCATAAAGTCTGGTGAGATTAAACAATAGCTGTATACCTAATTATAATCAAACATAAAAAAGACCTAGGTGTTTTTAATGATGTTTAATGAAATACCTTCAGCAAAGTAATTAGATATTAATTGTTTTCAAGATTTATTGGCACACAAATAAATGCCAAGATTGATATCCCTGGGTGTGGGTGTCTAATTCTGCAAGAATATAGTCCTTGAATGTTACTTTTCGGTTTTATGAGGAAAACAAAAAGTTGGATAGTGAATCCCCAAAAGCACAGTCTGGAATGTGTCCCTGTCCAATAAAGACATGTGTTTCCATGGTGAGAAATGTTTCACAGCTCTATGGTAAAAACATAAAATCTCTATGTCCATGTGTTTGACCCAGTTATAGTCCGGTATTGAAGAAACAGGATGGTGATACAGATATTGTGACTGGGCTGAGAATGAGAGTGATCTGGGGTCCAATCCCAACTCTATTATTTGATAACTAAATTACTTTTGCCATTCACTTTTTCTCAATCAAGTCTAACTCTTTTCTCTTGAATTTGGGAATAATAATTTTTCACTTCATGCGTCGCAACTGTTGTGAAAAAAGCACTTTTTAAGTTTTAAAGCTGTGTGTGTGTATACACAAATTATCATCATAAGGCAATTAATCAAGGGAAATATTTGGAAGCACAGGATTTTTCAGACAGTAAATTGATTCTCTCTGTGGTATCTGGCTTAGCAGACAGACATGGAGAGTTTTTTCCAGGCTCTTTCTATTTTTACTCTAAAACTCCATTAAACTTATAATTAAGAGTCACGACGTTTTGTTGTTTTTCAGTCATTCGTCATGTCCAATTCTTCATGACTTCAGGGACCATAGGGCCAGGCTCCTCTATCCTCCACTACCTCTCAAAGTCTGTCAAAGTTCAGGTTCATTATTTCCTTGATACTCTACCCACCTCACCCTCTGCCATCCCCTTTCCTTTGACTTTCAATCTTTCCCACCATCAGTCTTTTTCAATGAATCCTGTATCATTATATAGCCAAAGTATTTAAGCTTCAGCTCCAATATTTGAACTTCATTTTGAATTAACTTAAGTATCTATTGATTTAATATCATTGATGTCCAAGGGACTCTCAGATGTCTTCTCCAACACCACAATTTGAAAACATCAACACTGCAATGACTAGCTTTCCTTATAGTCCAATTCTTACAACTATATGTTGCTATTGGGGAAAAAAAGTATTTTATCTTCCTTCATTAGATGTAACCCAATATTCTAATATTTTAAGCTGTGCCACAAAAACCAAGTCAGTAATACTAATGGAAATGTCACATCTGCCCCTAAAATCTTCAGTTTCTTTATGTTTTTCAGATTCCCTTGGATCACAGTATTTGTCCCTGTAAGCGTTACCAAAAGTGTGCAATGATTATTGGATCAGATCAGTCTCCAGAGACTCTCCATTACATCCCACATTCATGCCTTGCAAGCTTGCAGAACTTTCTATTGTTCATATCAAGTTCCCATGTGGCTATCTGAGTGGAGAAGCGTCAACCATCTCTTTCAATTCTACTCTAATTGTATTTTGTATCTAAATAGACAATTCTAGCTAATTCTTACTTATAGTTGTTTTGATGAGGAATTCTATTTCTAAGCATATTCAGTGGAAATGGTTCTTTTCTTCTCAGTTAACCACAATTTTAGGAATTTTGTCTTTGAACCATGAAACCATAACCAAAGCATCTCCATTCCCCAGGCTTTGCTTCTTTTACACTCTATGCTTTAAATACCTTCTGTCCTACCACCTGTGAAGTATAACTCAAAGGGCACCTCCTCCATAAAATTTCATTAATTCCTATCACTGATGAGAACTTTCTCTCTCAGACTTCATTTAGTACTTTGTTTTCCATCTCTCTGATTAACTATTGTTGTATATTATAGTACCTTTTTATTTGTTTTATTCTTCTGTGGACCTGTAAGGATGTATATCTAATTTATTTGTTATATCCCTCTCTGCATGTAGTAGGTGCTTAATAAATGTTGAGTTGAATTGAGCAGAAAAAAGTAACCTCTTGGGTGCTGACATTTCATATTCCTTTTGTATAGTTAGAAAACATCTTGAATCTCTAAGACTACATTACCCAAATGTCTTTTCTGTATTA
Organism: Gracilinanus agilis; assembly: GCF_016433145.1. Classification (NCBI taxonomy): domain Eukaryota; kingdom Metazoa; phylum Chordata; class Mammalia; order Didelphimorphia; family Didelphidae; genus Gracilinanus; species Gracilinanus agilis. The sequence goes on along the minus strand of NC_058130.1, from coordinate 687,335,022 downwards.
CCCAGAATGCTTTTCCCTTTGTCCAAATTTGTATCATTATATGTGTATATAAGTTCTGTAGTTCCTCCCTCTTCCTCTCTTCTTCATGAGTGCAGTTGAGGTTAGTTTAGCACCTTTCCACTCTAGTTTTTTTATGTTAGTTTATTATTAATAAAAACTTTATAAAATATAATATTTAGTTATTGAATATTAATTTTTATCTGTATACTTCGTAGGGGGAAAGAGTCTAGCCACATCCACACTAACTAATATAACCAGTGAAAGGGGCATGTTGAAATAAACAAAATGGGGGGCAGCTGGGTAGCTCAGTGGAGTGAGAGTCAGGCCTAGAGACAGGAGGTCCTAGGTTCAAACCCGGCCTCAGCCACTTCCCAGCTGTGTGACCGTGGGCAAGACACTTGACCCCCATTGCCCACCCTTACCAATCTTCCACCTATGAGACAATACACCGAAGTACAAGGGTTAAAAAAAAAAAAGAAAGAAACAAAATGGTCTACTCCTCTCTTAAATATATCTGAACCTCTTTGACTGGGTCAAGAAGAGATCAGTAGTTAGCTAATTTAAAAAGCTAATCATACTCTCTTACAAAAATGAATAATATAGAAATATGTTTTAAGAGATAATACATATATAACCGAGTGGAATTGCTTGTCAATTCTGGGAGGGGAGGAAGGAAGAGGAGAGGGAGGAGACAACATGAATCATGTAACCTTGGAAAACTTGTATGTAAATTTGTTACTGGAATAAAATAAAGATAAAATTAAAATTAATTTTAAAAGTAATAAAACAAAAGGATAATCATGCTTCTGTGGAAATTTCAGTGCTCCAATGATAGTCCAGTATAGCAGGGCTGTTATTCAGTCATTTTTCAGTCATGTCCAACTCTTCTTGGACCATTTGGAATTTTCTTGGCAAAGATAGTGGAGTGGTTTTCCAATTCCTTCTCCAGCTCATCTTACAGGTAAAGAAACTGAGGCAAAGTTACAGATTTGAACTCAAAAAGGTATTACTGATTCCAGGTCCAGTACTCTATCCACTGCACCATCGAGCTTTAGTAGACTTTCTACAACTGGAGGACTCCAATTTTTGGAGCTGAAGATTGCAATTCCAGAGTTGGAACTAAGCCCCTGAGAGTGCTACCCCTTTGTCACCTCTGCATGCTATTCCTGGGCTTCAATACTTATTGGATCCACTGCTGTCTTAGATCTGTGCAGAGTAGGGGTGTAGCAAGCCCCAAGCTTTTGGGGAGGGAGGATGGAAGCAGAAAAGAGAATGTTTATACCAATTATTCTTACTACATTATCTTAGTAAATATGTTTACTAAGATAATTAAATATGGCTGCCTGAATGTTCATGACAAACATACTGGTACGTTTTATGAGTGACAGTGGAAAAAGCACAACCTTTCTTCCTAGAACCCCGAGTCTTCTTAGTCAACCAAGCCTCTGGGGCGCCTATCCTGTGAGTCTGAGTCTTACACTCAGTCTAGATTTCCTTTTCTCAGACCTGACCTATTAGGTCTGAAAAATGTCTCCACTCCCCTCCCTCCTCCATCAGCCCTCCCTAAGCCATTAGAGTGCAAGTAGATTCATCAGCACAAATGACATTCTGCAGTAAGGAGAATGGCAGCCCCCAAAGCAACTTGTAAACTCAATGATGCTGAGTCAGCACATAAAGATGACAAGCAGTCAGCATTTGGCCGGTCATTTTCCACTGTTAATGCAACTGATTGTTCATTCTGTTGTCCATTCTCCAAAATGATGGCAGAGATTATATCCCCATAGATCTGGGCTCACAGTTAGACTTTGATCCAAGGGAGGTTGTTTCTATCCTTCACTTAGATGGCAGAACATATAATACTGTTCCTCAAATTTGGAAGGATAGGCTCAGGGTAGGGGAAAAGGTATTCCCTATAAACGGACACAATCACAAGTCAAACTCGGTTTCTTTCTTGGCTTCCTTTTTCTATTTTGAGATGGGATATATATCCTGAATCACAGAATATTTGGATGCATGGTGACCTTAGAAAAATGTTTAATTCAACCATTTTATTTTACAGATAAAAAACTAGACTTAAAGAATAGAAAGAGTTTTTCAAAGGCGTAGAGCAAATTCATGGCAGAGCCAAAACTAGAATCCAAGCCTCTTAGTTTTCAAAGCAACAGTCTTTCTACAATGCTCCTTAACAACGACATTTCTCCTCAGAGGGTTTCTTCCCTCATCTATCCTGCAAAGGGCTCCTTCCCTAGACTGAGGTGATCAGAAATGGTTGATTTAATTAGCCTAGTTGCAGCAGAGCCATATCACTTTCTCATTTAAAAGAAAATAACCAGTGACAAAATGAAAGAAATTTGTCATGAAGTGATAGATGTAGGAGGCCCTAGAGGATGAAGCCTGTTGAAGTCATCTCAAGAGCTGGCCCAGAGGCAAACAAGAGGAGACAGTTTTCTTTCAAAAGCCTCTCATGTAAAAAACAAAAACACAACCACTCATAGCAAGAGCCCTGGACCAAAAGCCTGTTGAACCAAATTTTAGCTCTGGCTCTGCTGCTGACTCAAGGTATGATCTCGGAGAAGTCACTCGCCATCTCTAGGCCTCAGTTTATAAGGGGGTATAAAATGAAGGGGTTAAATTTATTTTAGTTATAAGTTCCTTTCCCAAAAAGCTCATATCCATGTAGTGCTTTATACTTACACGATACTTTGGGTACTTCATCTCATTTGATCCCCATACTAAAAATCTATTAAATTGCCTGGGAACATGAGTTGAGATTGGATAAAGTGGTTGCTATGGTCCCTTTCAGATGGAACATTCAACTTTCTACATTAGAAGGTACTTTTCAACTCTAAAAGTTTTTTTATTCTAATCAAGCAGCAACACAGGTTACTTTGGAGGCAGGAGAAGAGACAAACTCAGAATGGGGGTAGCGACTGGCAGGAAAAGGGCAGCTTAGGAGCTCTGAGTGCCTGATAGGAGGCAGAATAAAAGCAAAAATGAGGAGAACACAGAAAGAAGCACACGTTGTTAGACACCCTCCTTTAAAATTCCTATATTCCTTTTTATTCCAATTTATTCTAATTCCTTCATAAGAGAAAAATTGAAGCAATACAACACACCCAAGAGAAAGGATAAACTATGCCCATGGTAACTTAACTAGGAAGCCTTCTGGCAAAGTGGAAAGAGCACTGGTGGGCAAGTTAAGGGATGAGGAAGATAAAAGGAAAACAAAAAGTCTTAGAATCATAGACATTACAGATGTAAAATCTATAGAATTTTAGAATCATAGACATTAGGGCTAGTAGACATCTGGTCCAATACCTCTTTTTTTCAGATAAGGAAACTAAAGTTCAGAGCAAGATTTGCCCCTAGCCACATAGCTAGTAAATAGTCTTCTTACACCTTACTCCTCAACATGTACTCTTTAAAAGACGGACGTTGACCTCTTGGCTGTTCAACCAACAAGACACTCCATCTCTGAGTTCTGAGCATTACTCCGTCTGTCCTCCATGCCTCCCCTCCTCATCTCTGCTTCTGAGCCTCCTTGATATATATCCTTCAGGTCCCCACTAAAAATCTTATCTTCTGAAGGAAGTTTTCCCCAATCCCTCTTAATTCTAGTGCCTTCCCTCTATTAATTATTTCCTATTTATCCTTTAAATAGCTTGCTTTGTATATATTTGCTTTTTATCTTGGATTATCTTTTGTATCTTTTGTATCCCTAGTACATAGTACAATATTGTTATTGTTGTCCAATCTTTTCTTTGTGACTCCACTTGAGGTTTTCTTGGCAAAGATACTGGAGCAGTTTGCCATTTCCTTTTCCAGCTCATTTTACAAATGAGTAAACTGAGGCAAACGGGGTTCAGGGACTTGTCCAGGGTCACATGGCTAGTAAGGGTCTGAGGCCAGATTTGAACTCAGGAAGATGAGTCTTCCTGACTTTACACCCGGCACTCTTTCCTTTGTATTACCTAGCTGCACTGGTGCATAGTAGGCACTTAATAAATATTTTTGACTAACAGAACCGAAATTCAAATTTAGGTCTTGTGATTTTGAGTGTCCTTTCTACTGGAACCATGGTGGTTTTCCATGATGTCATGCTGATTCTTCTAGAATGTTACTTCTCTCGGAGTCTCATTTTCTTCATTCATTCAATAGGAAATTGGACTAAATAATTCCTAAAATCCTTTGAACTAAGACATTTGTGTGTTCTGTGATTTCAAATTCAATGATTAAAAGTCTCTTGCAACATTAAATTTCATAGGAATATATTAATTTAGAAAATCAATCAATCAACAACCTATCATTTATTAAAGGTTTTCTTTTTGCTAGGCTCTGAACTAAACACTGGGTATCTAAAGAAAGGCAAAAATAGCCCCTGTCCTTAAGGAGCTTATATGAATCTATATTCTACCCAAACCATGAATCCTATCAAGATAGCCCCAACAAATGCCTATATAGACCTTTCTTGAAAACCTCCAATAAAAAAGGAACTTGCCACCCACTAAGACCTTCCTCTGTGTTCTAAGATACCTTCTAGTTCCAATATTCTGTGATTGTTGTTTTAATCTTTTCTTTCCTAAGGTCCTTTGCATACCTAATATTCTATATGCTTTGTTTAATTGCATTCAGAAAACATGAAGTGCCTATTTTATATATGACATTGAATTAGGAGCTGAGGATGTAAAGATAAATTTGCATAATAATGGTGGGATATGGCAAGAGAAAAATTTTTGCAAGAACTAATATTCTATGTCCTGAGGTCTTTTCCAGATCTAATATCATAAGTTTCAAAGTCCTTTCCAGGTCTAACTAACATTCTGTTCTGACATTCAATTCAATTTGACAAATCATTATTAAGTATCTCCTAAGTGTAAGGTCCTGGATTATATGCCAGAGATGCAGAGATGAAAAATGTCACAGTCTCTGACTAAAAGGAATTTACATTCCAAAATGAGAGCATATAGTATGCATACACATCACCCAGCAGAACACATTAAAGGTAGAGGAAAGCCAGGCCAGGAAAAATTTAAGAGGAAAAGTACATTCAGTTAGGGGTACAAGGGAAGGCTTCATGGAGGAGTATCTGAATTGGGCCAGAAAGGAAACAATGGACCAATAGATGGAGATGAGGTAGAATCTATTTCAGATATGGGCACTGGAATGAAAGGAGAAGAATGAGAAAGAGGGCAGGATGAGAAGGGAAGTTAGACTAATTTGACTTGAAAATAGAATGGATGAAAGAAATAGGATAAGACTGGAGAGTTAGACTGTAAGATAAATACTGGAATGAGAAATTTATGATTTCAAAAAGGGGAAACCATTGCAATAAGGAGAAAAACAGGAATTATCTGAAAGCATTTATATGAATTCACAGGGAATCCATCAAGTCTTTTAAAGATAGACACTGAAAATGGAAGAAAAGACAAGCAGACAAGCTTAAATATGAAAGTGTGGTGTGATCTGGTGAGAAGAGTGCCAGGGCCAATTTGGGAAAATGTAAGAGCTCTGTTGAAGGTGATGACTAACCCCAATTCCAGAGGGTTTATAATGAAACATCCTACCCACCTCCTGCTAAAGAAGTGATAGACTTGAGGCAGCTCAGAAGCACAGTGTATAGATCTCCAGGCCTGAAGATGGGAAGACCTCAGTTCAAATCTGGCCTCAGACACTTCCTAGGTATGTGAACCTGGCCAAGTCACTTAACCCCAATTACCTAGCCCCTACCATTCTTCTGTCTTAGTATTGATTCTAAGACAAAAGATAATTCTTGTTTTAAAAAGTGTGTTCAGATGGAAATATTTATTTATTTCTTTGTTTATTTGTTTATTTATATGTATATGTTATACATATATATATACATATATATGTATATATATGTTGTGTTTTTTTAGGGCATCACCAATGAGGAAATTATTTATCTTTCACTATGCATAGCTATTATGAGAATTGTTTTTCCCAATATGAGGGGAGTGGGGTAGGAGGAAGATAAAATGTACTTTTTGAACTTAAAAAATTAAATTATATCAAAACCCCTCAAAATAATTGTGTCAGGAGAGCTAAGGCACAGAATTAGAAATCTAAGAAAAACAAAAAGATTTATGGTTTTTGCTTGTTTTGTTTTATTTTATTTTTGGCTAAACTGGATAGAAGGAAGTTCCATGGAGATATAGATCTCTACTTGGAAGGAATGGGGTAATGGTAACTAAAAGAAAGAGAATGCAAAGTTGTTTAATTTGTATTATGCCTCTATTTTCTTTGCTTAGAAGAATGACTATTGGACTGGAAAATGGAAGAAAAATGACCGGTAAGAAAATGATCCCCAAGACAAGAGATATGAACAGAGTACTCAACTGTTAGGTAATAGAATAGATAAAGTAAGTGCTGGACTTAGTGTCAAGAAGATCTCAGTTCAAATCCAATCTTAGCCATTTACTAGATACCTGACCCTGGACAAATTTGTTAACATTTGTCTACCTTAGTCTTTTCATTTGTTAAACATGGATAATAATGGAACCTACCATCCAAGGTTATTGTAAGTATAAACTGAGTATTTCTTAAGTGCTTTACAAATTTTTAAATTTATAAACATAAATGCTATTATTATTATTATTATTATTATTAATTTCAACCATTTGACCAAGAGGAACTATAGGCTGAGGTAATAAAAATAACTAACATTTATATAACACATACTATATGCCAGGTATTATACCAAGTCTTTATAATATTATCTCTTTTATACAATATGTTGTTTAAAATTATTCTAAGCCCTGGGAGATTTGTCTCCCAGGACTCCCTGCTACAACTTCCCCTACCACCTCCCACTTCCTTTGTGGGAGGTGTCGGATAAAGTATAAAAGAGAGAGTTTGGGCGCCTTTTGAGTCTCTCAACTCTCTCCACCCTGGAAAGGGTCTCCTCCAGTAGGCACTTCTCCAGGGTCAAGAGCCTCTGGGGTTGAGAGAGGTTAATATCCACTTTTTACAATTGAGGTAACTAAGAGAGGAGCCACATTTGAGTTCAATCTTCTTGACTTCAGGCATTCTATCAACTATGCTACCTAGTACTTGTAGATGTAATAACCAAATCTCTGCCAGTGATATTTGAAAGATTATGAAGAATGAAAGAGATAAAGTCATAACTATAGAAGGGAAACTTTTGTGATTTTTCAAAGAGAAAGAGTTGAAAATCTGAAAAGTCTAGGTCAGATGACAAGATTATTTAACTGGTCGACAGAGTATGATAGTTTCATTAATGGAGACAAAAGAAGTTAGGAGAAAAGGCAAGTTTGGTCTTTGATGGGTAGAGGAGAAGAGTAAAGAGCTTAGCTTCATTTATGTTGAGTTTGATGGCAAGAGAAAGGGGAAAGGAAGATAAATAATGGAAAGAGAAGGTCAATTAGTCATTCAGGTAAATCTAATAGCCAGTTGGAAGTATAGAACTGGCACTTTGGGGGAAAGACTTTGGGGGCCTACATTTAGATTTGAAACTCATCAACAAAGACTTGATTATTGAAGCCATAGTAATAGATGAGAGGACTAAAAGGGAGAGTTTAAAGAGAGAAGATAGAGATACCTCAGATAGAATCCTGGAGGGAAACCTGATTTAAGCTTCTGGAGAATGAAGAGAAGCCATCAAAGCATTTCAGAGAGGAGTGGACAGAGAAGTAGGAAATAAAATTGCTATATCACCAAAACTGAGAGAAGATATCAAAATAAGAAAAGATAGTATATATAGTCAAATCACATTGATAATGATGAAGACCAAAAAGATGGTTGTTGATTTTAGTAATTAAAAGGGTCATTAGTGGCTTACAGAGTAATATTAACAGAAGAGTGAAAACAGATGACAGATTCAAGGGGTTGAGGAGTAAGCAGCTGTTGAGCAAATAGAGGCAATAAAATTAGAGAATTTTTTCAGGAGTTAAATAGTGAAAGGTGCATGGGGAGGGGATGGTTGTATGGATTATAGAACTATGGCTTATGCTTATATGGATAACAGAACTATGTTTTGAGGGAAAAATCACATGAAGGAAAGGTGTTTGGGGAGATAAAGGAGAAATGAGTTGTTAACAGGCATTATGACAAGATAGAGTGAAGAAGTAATGGTCTGAGAAAGAGAAGGGGAGAGAGAGGGAGGGAGAGAGAGAGCATAATTGATAGTTCAAGGTCAGATTATGTGTTTTAAGATTCCTTGCAGTCCTAGCATCCCTATGATTGTGTATCCTACATCCATATCCACTAAGATAGTCTCCCTGGAGTCTCCCTAGAGCCTTGCCCTCTCCATCATTTATTTCCTGCATCTGCCTGGAGCTGTTGTTGTTTTGCTTTTATTACTCTTTACCTGGGAGCATTTGTCTAACACTTGAGATTCCTTTCCATCAATTAGTGCTTATTAAGCTGTGAGAACTTTGATTTCCCCATTGGTTTCACTAGCAAATCTTCCCAAAGGCCCCCAGAGGTAGATTTGTATTACTCTCTCCATTTGACAGATGTTGAAGCTGAGGTCCATAGAGGTTATGCAGTTCCCTTCAAGGTCAAAGAGTAAGTCATCAGCAGTGCTGCCTTCTGCTGTGGTTCTAGTCCAAGATCTCATCCACGTGCTGTGCATTCTGAAAACCAGGGAAAGAGAAAGGTAACTTTCCATTTAAGATTTGCTGCATGATTGGCTTTAGGCTGGTTTAAATAACCCAATCACAGGTGCCTCTAAGACACCCTTTGCTACCAAATCATTGAATTCAGATTTGAAAGGAATTTAAGAGACAATCTAGTCCGACCCCATCATTTTAAAGATGATGAAATGAAAGTGAATAAAGGTGAAATAGTTTGTGCAGACTCAGATTTCAGCTCAGGTCCATTGATTCTAAACCCAGGACTTTTTCCTCTACAGCACATTGTCTGGTTAATGAGGAGAAGATGGGACCAGGGGAGATGTATCAACCTAAACTAAAGATGAACCTTCTTTGAAATCTTGCTCCAATTATTAGTGGTTTTCTCCAGAGTATAATCTCCCAGACCACATTATTGATTCATCCTTTCTTTATCATCCCAGGGACTGATAGAATCACATCTCTTCATTTCTCCCTCCAAATTATTTTTTTTGTGCATTCCAATATCTGTACTTCCATTGGGGAGTACTCCATTTCTACCTTTCTACTTAAAGGGCAAGCTCCCCTTCTATGCCTAAGTAAATCCTACCTCTCCAAAAGTCAATTCACATCCCATCTCCTTTAAGAAGCCTACCTTAAGCATTGCAACCAATCCATGGAGATGATTTTCAGGGCTTCCTCATCCAGTATTTCAATAGTGTAAGGGACTCACAGTGAGGAAGATTCTACCATTGCAGATTTGGATCTGCTCTATGGTGCATAGACCTAAAGAGTTTCCGAAAGATGTTGTGAAATGCCTAGAGTCACAAAACCAGTATGTGTCTTAATTTTGTTGTTGTTCAGTCATTTTTCAGTCAGATATGACTCTTTGTGACCCTATCTGGAGTTTTCTTGGTAAAGATACTGGAGTGGTTTGCCATTTCCTTTTCCAGCTCATTTTTCAGATACACAAATTAAAGCCAATAGGGTTAAGTCTTACACAGAGCCAGTAAGTGTCTGAGGCCAGATTTGAATTCAAAAATATGAGTTTTTCTGACTCAAGGCCCAGTACTCTATCCACTGAGACACTTGGGTGTTCTATGTGTATTAATAATTGGTATAAAAGCACTTTAAAAATATTATCTCATTTGTTGCTCACAACAACTCTGGAAGTAGGGGCTATTATTACCCCCATTTTACAGATGAGGAAACTAAGGCAAAGAGGAGTCAATTGAATTACTCAAGGTCACACTACTAGTTAGTATTTGAAACTGGATTTCAACTCAGATCTTCCTTAGTCAATATCTAGCACTCTGTCCTGCACCATCTAGCTGCCTGCGTTTCCTAACTCAGCAATCAGCTCTCTTCCATCTTTTATTATCTTTCATTTATACTACATATGAATTCTATTAGAATGTAATCCATCCTCAACCCCTTGCAATCTATTTGATTATAAGTAACTCTGCAATTCCCACAAATGACTTTTTAATTGCCAAAATCAACAATCTCATTCCCTTTTTACCTTTATTCTTTTCATTTGACCATATGGACAACCCTTTCCTTCCTAAAACCTTCTTCTCCCTTAGCTTTGATGGCACCACATTTTTATAGTTCATCTCCTACTTCTCTAACCACTCCCTCTCTGAAATGGGAGCTCCTTGAGGGAAGGGACAGTTTTTGCCTTTCTTTGCATCCTGGTGTGTACTAAATGCTTATGAAATGCTTGTTGTCTATGCTAGGCTGCCTCATTCAAAGATGTTTGATAGACCTTTAAAGGTCATGGAGCAGCTTTGAGATATTATCTCATAGGAGATCTACCTAGCCAAAGTTTATAAAAAATAAAACTGGAAGAGTCTAAGAGGTCATCTAGTCCAACCATCTTGAAAGTTAAGGAAATTGAGGCTTAAAGACTTTTCCATTATCACATGGACAACAAGCAGCAGGGCTACAGTTTGAAATGGAGTTCTTGGATTTCTAATCCAGTATTTTTTTTGGTCATACTATAGTAATGCTTCTGGATAAAAGACCCAAGTAGCATGAGGCAACAAGGGCTTTGTCCTAGTGCACCAACTTTGGAGCAAAATGAGCAGAACCAAGAGAACATTATATACAACAACAGAAATATTGTTTGAAGAATGACTTGTATATGTCCACCTCCAGAGAAAGAACTGACAAATAGAAACAAGCAAAACATTGTTTTATTATATATATATACATTTGTATATGTACAAATGTATATATANTCCTAGGTTCAAATCCGGCCTCAGACACTTCCCAGCTGTGTGACCCTGGGCAAGTCACTTGACCCCCATTGCCCACCCTTACCACTCTTCCACCTATAAGTCAATACACAGAAGTTAAGGGTTTAAAATTAAAAAAAAAATTAAAAAAAAAAAGATGAATGAACTTCATTTCCTCTTATTCTTCTTAACACAAAATGAAAAGAATCATAATATGTAGAAAACTGGAAAGGACCTTATAGGATATCTAGTATAATCCTGTCATTTTTCAACTGAGAAATTTCAACTGAGAAGACGGAGAGAGGTTATACACCTTACTCAATGTCAAAAAGTTAGGAAGGAAAAGAGCCAGAACTTGTATGTATGTGTATATATATATATATATATATATATATATATATATATATATATATATATAATGCCTTCTCTAGTTTGGGAAGAGGAAGGAGGAAAAGATATACAAGGAACTTTAATGTAAAAAATAAATAAATAAAGGAAGGAAGGAAGGAGGCTTCCTTTCTCTACGTCTTGATAATGAATAAGGGACAATTCTTCCCATTTCATTTCTCTTATTATGAGACTTTTGGAGTTCTAGGATGGGTGGAAGATCATTGTGGGAATAAAACACACAAAATAGTATCAGAGACTTAGGGGTAGGAAGGGTTCCCCCCTCCAATCACGTCATTTCCTTTGGACAGATGAAGCTGCCATCCACAAAGGTCCTATGCCTTTCACAGCCCTCTTTCAAAGGCTGTCACTTCTCTTGTCACTACTCCGTTTACTGCATTGAATTAGGATGGATTATTCACTTATACTTGGCCTGAGGACAGGAACCTCAGAGTTCCCTGGATCAATGGCAGAATCAGCAAGAATGATGCTTGGGATTGAGGTTTCCTGGGGCCTCCGTCTCCCTACCTCTATCTTCACAACTAAATTTTCTCCAGTTGCCAGAATGGCCTGTTGAAGACTATTCTAGTAGTCCACAACACATTTATTCTAGTGGTCCACAACACAGTCATTACATATTGCTCCCAATTAGAAAGTCATTATATGTATGTCTACTATTCAAATTTAGAATTATATAAAATTTGTTCATTAATACTGAATCATATATCTATTTAAAAGGTCACTAAAAAGCCCCTTCTCTTCCAACTCAGTTGTGAGCTACTTGTTGCAGCTATGAGACCTTAGAGATCATCTAGTCAAATCCCTTCCTTTTATAAATGAGGAAAACTGACCCTCAGAATAGCAAAGTGACTAATTTGTGAATGACTGATTCAGGAATGAAACCTAAGTTTTCTCTCTAAATTCATCGTGCTTTCCATGCTCCAGTGCTCCATTTGCAGATAGACCACCTGCCCTCTGAAAAAAACAGAGCTAACGACCCTCAACAGAAGGAAGGAGGGAAAAGAGCTGAGAGGTCTTCCCAAGAGCAAACAGATGTCAAAAGGAAAAGATCGGAGAGGAATGAGAAAAATTGAGAGCTCCGACAGGGACCAGGGTATAGTGCCTTGGAGAGGGGAGGAGAAGCAGCCAGAATCTTAATGCATGTCTTGCTAAAAATATTTTTGGAGACGTCAAATTCATTATGTATTTGCTATTATTAGGCTGACTTTTAATATTCATCCTTTCATCTCCTGGGTTCCTGAATGCAGGTTCAGAATGTCTCACATCCTATGCCAGCTGCAAGTCAGGCTGGAAATCTTACTGGCGTGACAGGGCTGCTTGTTAAAACACAAGGTTTTAGAGGGGAAGCATTAGGAAGAAGAGGCCCCAGGCACATCCATTCTGTAGCTTGGAAAGCCAAAAGTTTTTGGATTTGGGAAATGCCGGGTATTTTCCTACCTATGAAGCAATTTTGCATCAATCAATATCGTTAAAATTTTCTCCTATTATGACTTTCTTTTCTTCCTCTTGTATCTTGCCTCCAAAACAGGTGGCTGGGTATCTGCCAAGCTGCTGAATGTCATGTTAGAGAGCAGTGAGGCTGAGCTTTCACTCCTTCCTTTCTTCTTTTGACAAACATTTAATAAACTACTAATGTATGCAAAGCAATATGCCATCATCAAAAAGGAGAATGGGGGAGTATTAGCTAAGACATGGAAGTCGGTTGCCTAGTAGAACCCATATTATTCAATTCAGCACAAGCATTTTCTCATGTGCAAAATACTATGCAGGGGGTTGCTAGGGACGCAAAGGTGAAAAAAATGCAGCAATAATAGTATCATAGATTAAGGGCTAAAATGGAATTTAGGAGCCATCTTGTCCAACTCTCTCAATTTGCAGATAAAGAAATTAAAGCACAGAGAAATACACTAACTAAAACAGAAAAAGAAACACACCACTAATAAAAATATTGTAGGCAGGATTCAAATTAGATATTTCTATCTCTAAGTTCAGAATTCTATCCATCACACCTACAAGTAAGTGCCTGACATGTTTAGGAAGTTTATCATCTAATGAGAATTTATGACATGTACATAAATCTACCTCATGCAAGGTAAAATCATGGATGAATGCCAATAATTATTATTCTCATAATGCTTAAAGCTAATATTGCATTGTATATACATTATCTTATTTGATTTAGAAACAACTCTTTAGGGTATATATAAGTATTATTTTCATTATTTTACAGATAAGGAAATTGAGATCCAAAGAGCTAAGACCCAAAGTCACAAGTGTCTGAAGAATAATTTAATTCTAGATATTCATGATTCCAAGTTCAAAAACCAAGCATACTACTCTAAAAAATTAAAGATAGGAAAGATCATCTTAATAACAGTAATCATCATGATCATTATCATTATCATTATCATCACCTCCACCATCATCATCATCACCGCCATCATCATCACTACAATCATCTTCAACAATAACATCATTATAGCTAGCATGTATATAGTATAAGTAGTCCAACCTCCCTCCACAGTGGAAAGAGGACTGGCCCTTGAATTAGAAGGCCTAAGTTCCAATTCCACATCTAATACCTAATAGCTATGTGATCTCGAATTGGTCACAATTTCCCTTGGCCTCAGTCCTCTCATCTATAAAATAAAAGTGTTGGACTACATTGCTTCTTTGGTCTCTCTAGATTTATTTCAATTCAATTCAATAAAAATTTATTAAGTACCAACTATATACCAGCATCTAGGCACTAAGCTAAGTTCTGGAACTGTTGCTGTTATTCAGGCATTTCTGATCTTTCATGACCCCATTGGAGATTTTCTTAGCAAGGATACTAGAGTGGTCTGCCATATCCTTGTCCAGATCATTTTACAGATGAGGAAACTAGGGCACAGCTAAGTGGTACCCGATGTCACACAACCATAAGTATCCTAGGTTAGATTTGAACTACAGAAAATGACTCTTCCAGATTCCAGGTCCAGCACTCTATCTTCTATGCTACCTAACTGCCCCAAAAGTTCAAGCATACAAATAAGAAAAAGAAAGATAGTCCCTGCTCTCTAGGAGCTCACAGTCTAATGGAGGACAACACAATCTAATGGAAGACAACACACAAAAGGAAACTAAAACATGGTGGGGAAGAAAGCAGAAGGTCACCAGGGAGTACAATATTCCATGTTATTGAAACCAAGCAGAACTACTGATGAAAAATGGAAAGTTACCTGGAAAGTCTGATCCCAGCACTCTATAAAAGAAGCCTTTGTGAGTTCTTTGCTCTACCCTCAAACCCTCCAATTATAAGGGAGAAATGACTGAAGGAGTTGAAAAGGTATTTAATATTTTAAAAAACACTGAGTTAATTAGCATGGTGATGAGATTTCAGGTGGTCATTTATTATTATTATCCTGGATGGAACTGGATGTTCCATGTAGTCGAAACCAAGTAGTGTCATTGTTGGGAAATGGAAAGTATGATCCTATGATCCTACAAAGTAATTTCAAATAAAATGATATCAATAACTGAAAGTATCAGGAAAGACCTTGTGTAGGAGATAGGATCCAAATTATGCTTAGAAGGAAGATAAGAGTTCTGTGAATCAAAGGTAAGGAGCAAGTATAGTCTAGACCAGTGATGGGCAAACTTTTTAAAAGGTGGCAAAAGGAAAGGAAATGCTCATCTGTTGTTCTGTTTCTAAGGCAACTCTTTCAAAGTTTCATTGTATTGTATCCTACTCATTGTATTCATCAGATTAGGAATAATTTCATGGGGTTGGATAGAACATTTCAGGGGGCTGCATTTGACCCACGGGCCATAGTTTGCCCATGACTGGTCTAGACATTCAAACCATCTAAGGAGGTTCACAGTGGTGATAGATGGAATGTCATACACAGGATGTAGTTAGCAATCCAATTAATTGTATTTTTTATTTCGAAAGATATCTTATCTTCCCAATGACATGTAATAATAATTTTTAACATATATTTCCCAAAATTATAAGATTCAAACCATCTCCCTCCCTTATTCCTCTTCTCTCACTTGCAGATGGTAAGCAATTTGATTCGGGCCATACATGTAGTATCATAGCAATCTAATTTTGGACAGAATATGTGAAGAGAAGTAATAGGAACAGTCTGAAAATTTAGGCAGAAACTAAGTTCTGGAGGACCTTCCATTTTATTCTAGAACCAAAAAGGAATCATGAAGATTTCTGAATAGAACGATGGGTGAAGTTAACAACACATTCAGAGGTTCAGGAATGTCAGCTACATGGAGGATAAATTAGAGAAGTCAGTGGCTAGAAACCAAAAGAACTGTTGGGAGGGTTTTGTAATATTCTGAGAAGATGAAGAGGGCTTCAAATAGGATGACCTCTGAAGGAATGGATAAGTAGATGGATAGATAGATAGATAGATAGATAGATAGATCAATAGATCTATGGATAGACACATACATACATACATACATACATACATACCTATACATAGATAGGTAGATAGGTAGGTAGATAGAACACCATATTGTTGTATTGTATTGTACTCTGCTAAGTTGTGGAAACATAACTAAAAGCAAGCAAAACTCTCTCTGCTCTCAATGAGTTTACATTCTTATGGGAAAGGACAACTCATTAAAGAGAAGTGGAGAACTAAAAAAAAGGAACATTACTCTCACAAAAGCGTGACCAGAAAAATCCCCAAAAAAGCAGCTCTGAAAGATAAGTTCAAAGCCAGTTAATAAAAGCCCAGGGTGGCTCCAAAATTTCTTCCATTCTCAGCAGGGGAAAGAGTACAGAAGATGACCAGTGTGGAGTCAAGTAGAGAGAACAGGATAGAGATGTCTTAGAAGTGAGGAGAAAAAAGGAAAGGGCAGGAATTTCTAGAGTTGTCCTAGTGGTAGAATTGACAAGACTTGACAACTGTTTGGATCAGGTGAGGTGGAGGGGTAAAATCTTCTCACAAAGCCATACAATTATCCCTGTTGTTCATCCCCACTGGTTTAATTCATCGATACCAAGAAGAGTTTTACAATTTACAAATTTTACAAATTACAAATTCAGAGATATCATCACTGCGTATTTACTAAGTCTTCTAGACCATTTATAAAGATGTTAAATGACTAGACCTGGCACTAAACCCTGAAAAATCACAATTGTATAGTTTTAGATCCTGAAAAACAGCAGTTTATCGCTATTCATTGTTTTTAGTATTTCCTATCTCTGGGAAAACAGTCCCTCAAAACCATTCTCACCTTGGCTCATTTCTTTTAAAAAATGTTATTCAATAGCCCCTGTTTTAAACTTTGGGAAAATTTCCATCCATTATCCATTGAGAGAAGGGAACTTTACTAAACCCTGTTTGGAGAGATCAAAGAAAATGGGCCATAGAATCCATCAGCCTCAGGGAACTTTCAGTTTAATTGGGAGAAACTGAATTCACACAGGAAAGCAGAAAAGACATCTGAACACTGTTGCCAAGAAATGGGAAAATAAGTAAGACTGTTTCCTACAACTTTTCCTGCTACTCTAGCCATGGAAGGAAAAAGAGAGGAAGGGACAGAGAGTAGAGGAGGAAAAAATACAAGGAAAGGAAGAAGACAAAAGGAGGACAAAAGAATGAACATCGACAAAGAAATCAGAGGGGCAAACCATCTTGTATACCTTCCTATATCAAAAATGGCGCCTCAACAAATCTCAGCCTTAAATTATTCCCATCATCCTCTGCCTTCATTTCTACTGTTGCTGACAGAATCTGAAGAAAAACATGAAAGCATGTGATAGGGTCTACTATAAATTTATATTATATTATTTCAACTGGACCCTCACCATGGCAAAGCAATCTTTTTATTTAATTGATTTGGGTATAGCTGAAGTAGAGTGGAGGAGAAAGTCATAGGAAATAGGGAAATTGATATTTAATTGATTCACTATTCCATTCACCACAGTGGCTTTTCCAAACAATTTTATCCTTCCTCAAACCTTCCATGACTCCTGCCCTCCATACATACCCTCTCCACTAAGGATTTTGCTTCATATTTCACTGAAAATGCCTTCCTCCTCATATCATATTACTCATATGTCTTCTCCTAACTATTCTCTCTTTCACTGCTGTTTCAAAAGAGCAGCCCTTCTTTTTACTAAACCAAACCCCTCTACATTGCATAAGTCATCCCATTTCATCTGATCTTTCCTAAAACATTGTCCCATCATTCCAAGATTCAGTGTGTTCAGAGGACAGATGAAAGAGAATAAAGGCACTGATTGAGATTAACTTCTAGAGCAGTGATGGGCAAAATATGGCCCATGGGCCAGATGCCAGAACTAAAATGTTCTACCCGGCCTCTCCAGAACCAGTCTCTCCAGAAGCCAAGAAAGGAAGGCCAGCTACTCACTCAGCTCACTAACACAGAGTCTCCCAAGGTGAAGTCCAAAGGCGAAGTCCCAAGGAGAAGATCCAAACCCAAGATCCAAGCCAAAGGTCCAAGCTGAAGATTCAATCCAAAGAAAATGCCCTGGACAGAAAGTTCAGAACTTTGTATAGTCCTTTTTCCATGTCACTTCCTGTCCCTTCCTCTACTTTACAGGAACCAATTGCAGTCTTTCAATTTGCCTAGTACTGTCCAAGGGTAGTCAGTGGCCTCTAGAGTTGTCTGGCAAGTGGCTTATGAACTCTTGTACTTAATAATTGAAGGGTACTTTAAGATCTTGATTGATTAATTTAAAAGTTGCCGATTGATAGAAGATGAAAGTTTGATTCACTCTTCACAAAGTATAACGATTAATAGAAAGGGAAGACAGTGAAGCTGTGTCAATGGGAAAGCAAAAGGTTTAAGATAAGCAAAATTGTGTTACCTATGAAGCATACATTCCAGGGAATATAGTGCAAAGAGTAGGCAGTTTATGGTGAGATATTGGAATAAGAATAAGGGAGTAGAGGGTAGGGGGTTGACAGCTGTGTAAAAAGGGCTTGATAAAATAATCTCCTTGAAAGTGTTAACAGCTAAAATTGTTTTAACATATTTAGACTTTATTTTCATTTTAAGAAAAGACCTTCCCTGAGCCAAAAGAATTAATCTGCAATGGAAAAATCTTTCAAATAAGTGGGGCAGATATTTTGAGGGCAGCATGTTCCAAAATCCATGCCTCCAAATCACTCTACAAAGGCAGCCTCATCTTCTACCTTATCATGTTGGTCAACCCTGCTCTCCATGTTTTCACTGCCCCACATCAATAGCAGTTCCACAAATCAATCATTCCTTTAAATCAGAAATGCCCTCACGTATGATCAACAGATGACTTCTTCCGTCTACCCTACAATATCTCGTTATGAAAGAATACCAAAAAAGTGTAGGGTGTTGTGCCAAATTCAAAAACTAGAGGATGTATTCGAATTTCTCTTACCAATTCCCTCTTCACTCCTCTCCAGCTGGCTGAACAAAAATAAAAGGGGACATAATTGTGTTCTCTGACCTGATACTTCTCTTTATCTGTTTGTCTGAACTCATCTCTGAATTAAAAGCTGGGCCCAGGAAAGGAAACAGCTGGGTGAGTGGTTTTGATCAGGCTATGTTATCTATCCCAGACCATTAAATTCACTTTAGGACTACGCAGCTTTTCAAGAGCAGACAATGATGAATAAAAAATAAACACAGTAGTATTTTTAAGACTCTAGTTAGTGTTTTGTTTGATCCTTTGAAAATTAAAAGTGGAATATGAAAGGAAGGGCTTTGGGTTTTTTTTAAAAAACAACATTGTTTCTAACCACCAATTCCCCCAGTCATTCAGTTGAAATGCATATGTAAATGTGTTTGTAATAATAAAAGCTAGCATTTATATAGCACATTAAGGTTTGCAAAGTCCTTTACAAATGTAATCCCATTTTACCATCATAACTACCCTGGGAAGTAAGTATTGGTATTACCTTCATTTTATAAATTGTGAAACTGAGGCAGACAGAGGTCAAGTAACTTTGCCTGGGACCATATAACTAGTCGTGCTTGAAGTCAAATTTGAACTCTGGCCTCCCCAACTCCAGGCTCAGCACTTTATCCAATGGGCCACTTAGCTGCCTCTATATATGTATGTATGTGTTTATATATATATATATATATATATATATATATATATATATATATATATATGCAACTGTTCCAGGTGAGGATCAAACTCACAACCTTGGCATTCTTTGCCTACTAGTACTGCTCTATAGGTGCCACAGGTAAATTGATTGCAATTGAGGTTATGGGTATTCAAGGAGGACTCCCCTCTGGTGTAGGGCCTGTTAATCCCCTTTCAGGCTGCTCATCCACCATTGGTGTCCACTGGCACTCAGCTCTCACCTAGGGCTCCAAGAAGTTGAACGACCTTAGTGGCCATAGTCCAATAAAACCATCTTTGCAGGTAGGCTAAACCAGGTTGAGGATAACTGAAAGGCCTCAAACAATGAGTGATTTAGGGGGGTGCCTACCTAAAGAATGTCAAGACTTCCCCTGGCAGAATGGATGAACAAGAACAATTTGTTCCAAAGATCATGAAAAAATGGTTACCATTGGTGCTATGGCGCCCTCAAAGCCTGGTGAGACATCCAAAATGCTGAGGTCATCCACTGTATCCTGAGCCATTGCCAGTCATCCTGACTTTTATCTTGCTACTGGATTTCCATGATTCTGGAAGAGAAAGTAAGGCTGATGACTTTATGTAACTCTGCCTCACTTAAATCCAGTTCATGAATATGTCAAGAAATCACCTTGTAACGTCATTGGTGCTCTTCAAAAATAAAGGACAAACACCAGCATGTATATGCACACATACATGTATATGCAACATATATATGAGCATGTGTGTTTGTATATGTGTGTGTGTTTGGCCTGCACCTGAGATTTCATTGCTATAGGGAACTCCCAATGAGGAAACTCCTTCAACCAATGGAGAGCAACACTTGTTCTGCTAGTTACAGTCTTAGATGGTAACCTCAGGCGGGCATCAGTATGATGTAGATCACATCCAAAGACCAAGGAGGGACAAAGAAATAATGTTACTTGTCATCCTGACTCGAGTTTCTCTCCCCTCCAATTCATCCTTCAAACACATGTGCCAAAATAGTCTCCCTAATTTCTAGTCTTATTCATGCCACCACCATGATC
This sequence comes from Gracilinanus agilis, assembly GCF_016433145.1. Taxonomy (NCBI): domain Eukaryota; kingdom Metazoa; phylum Chordata; class Mammalia; order Didelphimorphia; family Didelphidae; genus Gracilinanus; species Gracilinanus agilis. The sequence continues at coordinate 687,314,651 of NC_058130.1, read as the reverse complement.
TAAGACCTTCAGTGATTCCCAATGTGGTACAATGGACGGGGTGTTGGCTTCAGTGTCAGAGGACATTGGTTTGAATACAGGCTCTTCTATTTATTATGTGGGTGACTTTGTGTGAGTCACTTAGTCTCCCCCAAAGTCTTTGTATCACTTCACATAGTTTCTAAAATATACTAAGCATTTGATAAAAGCTTGTCTATTTTAATTGAATTGATTCTTAATTTTATAGTTGAAGATATAAAAGCTTGGAGAAGTTACATGATGTATCCAAAATCACAGAGCTGTATAGCAAGAGTTAGACCTTACCTGCTATAATTCTAAAATCAATGGATTGGACTTCTGTTTTCCTCTCTCTTTCCTTTCTCCTCTTTCTTTCTGTCTCTGTCATTTTCTCACTCCCTCTGTCTCTCTTCTCTCTGTGTCACTGTCTTTGTTGGTCTTTCTTGGTCTCTCCTCTCCTTTCCTTTTATCTTATCTCTTGAATTTTTTGAAATTTACTACACTTTTAAAATTTACCTATTATTAAAAGACTTGTGCAAAAATATTTATAGCTGCGCTTTTTGTGGTGGCAAAAAAACTGGAAAACGAGGGTATGCCCTTCAATTGGGGAATGGCTAAACAAATTGTGGTATATGCTGGTGATGAAATACTATTGTGCTCAAAGGAATAATAAACTGGAGGAATTCCATGTGAACTGGAAAGACCTACAGGAATTGATGCAGAGTGAAAGGAGCAGAGCCAGAAGAACATTGTACACAGAGACCAATACACTGTGGTAAAACCGAATGTAATGGACATCTGTACTAGCAGCAATGCAATGACCCGGGACAATTCTGAGGGATTTATGGAAAAGAACGCTACCCACATTCAGAGGAAGGACTGCAGGAGAGGAAACACAGAAGAAAAACAACTGCTTGAACACATGGTTTGATGCAGACATGATTGGGGATGTAGACTTGAAACTACCACACCAATGCAACTATCAATAATATGTAAATAAGTCTCGATTGATGACACATGTTAAAACCAGTGGAAATATGCCTTGGCTATGGAGGGGGGGTGAAGGGGAAAGTAAAAACGTGAATCATGTAACCATGGAAAATTTTTCTAAAAAAATAAAATATTTAAATCTTTTTTAAAAATTAGGTATTATTTTGCCACCCTAAATTTGAAGTTTTTCCAAAAATATCACTGGGAGCCATGATGCAGGACATGAAATAGGATATTTCTTATTCATCACTAGACATAATTGTGAGAGAAAAGGCAACAGAAAGGAAGGAAACAATTCTTTCTTCTTTGCCTGAACACTTGTTGCTCTGTCGCAGAGACTCCAGGGGACTTGCATATTCATCATCACCATCCCAGATTTTCCTCCTGGATTATTGCCTGACTTGCCTCCTTTTTCTCTGCTAAGCAAAGAAATATCCCAAATCTCTGTGCTCCCTCCTCCCACAGGAAGATTTCACTGTTGCTAAGAGAACCTACTTCAAAGGAATCTGAAGCCAGCAAAAGGAAGCCGCAGCTGCTTTTCAAGGCAATAATGGCAAGAGCCAGGGATCTGGAAGTCAGGAGACCTGAGCTTCAATCTTAGCTTTGCCACTAACAAGTTGTATGACCTTGGGCAAGTCACTTAGTTAAAACTTAGTTTCAGCATCCTCTAACTGTAAAACTAAGGGGAGTTCAACGTGATGATCTCTGAGGCCCCTTCTAGCACTAACATATGTTCAGTATTTTATTAAAGATTAATGATTGCAATAGTGCAATAATTCATGCAGGAAGAAACAAAGGTCTGAGCCTAAGGGGAGGCTGTTGGAATGGAAATGGAAGAGATAGATCATAGAGACAAAGCCTCACAGCCACTGGGGACCCTAGAATCTATCTAGTCCAACTTATATCAGCAGAAGAATTCCCTCTATAACATTCCTAGCAAAAGGTCAACTGACCTTGGCTTGAATTCCTCCAGCGGGAAAGGAACCAGCAAGGTATCTCATGTTACTCTGAGATCGTTCTCATTTTCAGAAACTTCATCTTACTTTTCTTACATTCACCCTCTGGAATTTCTACTTCTTGCTTCCACTCATGTCCTCTGGGGCCAAGCAAAACAAGTCTAATCCCTCTTCCACACACTTCAAGTATTTCGTGGCATAACAGAATTTCAGAATTGAAAGAGTCCATAGAGGCCATCGAGTCCAAGCCAGAATGGGGGGGGGGGGGAAGTCTGACAATGCACTTGATTCCTTGCTTGAATACTTCCACTGGGGGTGAGCTTTGTGGCTCGGGAATGTAGTGAAGACAAACTTGGAATCAGAGTAGACCTGAGTTCAAATCCTTTCTCAGACAGCTAATTTGTGCATGACTACGAGTAAATCATTTAATTCTTTTCCATCTCAATTTCCTCATCTGTAACATGGAGATAATAATAGTACCTGCCTTGCAGTCTGTCATGAAGATGAAATGGCATAACATAGGTAAAGTACTTTGTAAATCTTAAAATATTATATAAATTATTATTGTTAGCTATAATTATTCTCTTCTCAGAAGATAGTCGATCTTAACTTCAACTAATCCTAAACAGCATGATTCTGAGGCCCTTCACCATCTTTACCTCCAACACCCACCTGGAACACATCACTAATTAATAAAGTGAAACACAGATCTTGGCTACCAGCCTATAATGTATTCAGGAGGTCTTGCTGCTTAGTTCCTACCTCAACATGCAAACATGGTGTCGTACTTGATAGTGGGGAAAGGAAATGAATTTTTTCATCAGGTTGGGGGAGCAGTATTGATCCTAGAAGACTGCTTGTTGACAGGGCATTCTGGGTATCTTCCTGGTCTGCTTTAGGTAGGCTGTCCTGCCTTGCTCCAAGTTCTTTATTTTAGGTGACTCTTACAAGGTCTGGTGAGAGAACCAGAAAGTATTTTGGTATGGCTTTCCTAAGATTACACAACGACCCTTCAACAAGTTTCTCTTCCAGAAGTTGTGTATTTGACCCTCTCCTTTTCTCTCTATCTCTTCCTTTGATTATCTGATCCACTGATATGGTTTCAATTATCTCCATGACTTCAAAATCTGTAAAACCAACCCCTATGCCTCCCCCCAATTCTAGTCCTACATTCCTGATTACCTTCTGAAAATCTCCACCTGAATGCCTTGCAAAAAAACTCAAACTCAACATACCTAAAACTGAACTCATTATCTCTGCATCAAGAGCAATCTTCTGTGTTCTCTGATTGACACCAGCATCCTCTTTGTCATGGAGAAACAAAATCTTCAAATTACCTCCAACTCTCTCATCCTCACATCCAATCAGTTGCCAATCTTTGCCATTTCTACTACCACCATATCTTTTGCAACTAGCCAAATCTCTCTAATTTTACTACAATCAATTCAGACCCACAATTCTGTTCTTCTTAGGCCACTGCAATTGTTTCTTCATTAGCCTAATTGCTTCTAGTCTTTTATCTTCTCTAATTCAACTTTCATATAGCTGCCTTGGTAACCTTTCCAGTGCACCACTGTGATAATTCCATGCTTTTATTTCCTTTGTAAAAAATTTCTGTATCTCCCCATTACAGAGGAAAATAAAATGTATAGACCCCAAACTGAAGCAGTTAGGTGGCACAGTAGGTATAGTGCCAGGTCTGAATTCCAGAAGATTCATCTTCCTAATACAAATCTGGCCTCAGATACTTAACTAGCTGTGTGTTCCTGGGCAAGTCACTTAACCCTGTTTGTTTCAGTTACTCAACTATAAAATGAGCCAGAGAAGGAAATGGCAAACCACTCCAATATCTTTGCCAAGAAAATTCCAAATGGAGTCACTGATATGACTGAAATGACTGAACAATAAAATAACTCTCGATTAAAATCTGAGGTGCCAAACTTGCTAAGTCAAGCTTGACTCTGTTCTCATCCTACCCCTCCCACTTTGGTACCTTTGTTCATAACATCCTACATGTCTGAAATGGTCTCTACTTATGCCAATTTTTGGTGGTTTTTCTTCCAACTCAGGTGCCACCGCTCCACAAAGCCTCTTCTACCTTACCACATTCCCAAGTGAGTTTGATTTCTCCCTTCTCAAATTTCTCATGGCATTTTTTCTGGGATTCTGACTTAACACTTCATATATTCTTCACCATATATCCTAAAACACTCTCCCTATAGAGATAGTACATTACAATGTTAAATGATTCTCTTTTTTTTTCCTACCGAGATAAAAATCTACCTGTATTTCCATTCTTCCCTTTGGATTATAGGATCATAACTCTAGTCAGAAGGGGCCTCTGAAATAATCTAGTCTAAACTTCCTATTTTTTCAGTGAGGAAACACGTATAGAAAAGTTAAGTGGCTCATCCATCGCATCTTAAAATGATAGCTGGAAGAGACCTCAAAGATCATTTAGGCCAAACTTCTCCATTTAAAGATGGTGAAACTGAGGACCAAGGAGGCTAAGAGACTCATCTAAGACCATAGAGATGGTAAGCACTAGAAATTGGACTTGAACCCAGGTTTTCTCATTACAGAGTTAGGGTTCTTTCTCCTCTACCCCTACTGCTCAGTCCGTTCTGTGAGGCTGCATGGATTGTCTAATTTGAACCTTTGACCTAGTGTATGCCTTTCTTTATCTCTCTATAGTGGAGATATAGAGCAAACTCGATAGTCTCTCTCACCCAGTGGAGCAGAACAGGAGACAGCCTGTTATCTATGAAGCTTTGTTCCATTTATATATGGTTTTTGCAGAAATCTAGCAGAATGGATCCCATTTTCTGATAGCCCTTCCAAATCTCTGCATGGAGAAACAGAGATAACCTTTCTTCTATCTCATTCAATCATTCAAAAATGCTTCAAATATTCCATTAAATAATTCAAGGGCTGAACACACTCGGTGATTAATGATCCATCACTGATATTTTTGCAAATACAGCAGGAAGTCACAGAATGCTCCGGATCCAAGCACAAAGGCACAGGGTGCCTCCCACTATGCGCCAAGTTTTTATTACCAACTTGGGCGAATGCCCTCTGCTCAATGGAAAACTGACTCACAGGGTAGCTAGTGAAAGAGAGCCTCTCCTCCAACTGGAACTGGGCCAAAGGGAACATTCCTGGGCCTCCCAGCTTATACATCCCATCCCAGAGCTTCCTGCTATCCATGCCAGGATGCCTCGGCTAATATGCCCTCATTCTGCCCCATTTCTAGTCAAGAACATATAATTACCTGCTCTCTTCTGTGAGCTCTGGCCTGCCCAAACCATACAATTGAATAAATTCGATCACAGCAAGCATTTAAGAGTTTCCAAAACCCATTCATCCAATTTAATTCAGTTCAGCAAACAGATGAAAAACCCATTACTGTATGCCAATCACTGGGCTTGGTACTGAGATTGCAAAGACAGAAAACTAACAGTCCCTGCCTTCAGAGGGCTTTCCTTTCCCTTCAAAGGGAATAATAGTAGATAACATTTATACAGTGATTTTAAAAGGTTTTCCTGACATCATTATTTTGTTTCATTACCAATTATATATGTATATGTAATGGCATAATAATTACTGAGGATTATCAGACAGAATTGTAGAATGCATATTTATAATTAAAATAAATAGATGGCATTTATGGAGTGCTTTTCTTTTCCTTTTTCCTGAGCTTATGATTTTTATTAGTATAAGGAAAATCCAGGATGGGAAGGAAATTGGCTTCTTATGTGCAGATCAGTAATTCATTTGTGACTTACTTTCTAAGAAAGATTCAAAAGTCCCTTCATGATTTAGGTCAGTCTCTTCTGGATCAAATTCAAGTTGTTACTATTTCTTCTAAAATTGTCCATCCAGAATAGTTTGGATCACGATATCATCTATTGCTCAAATGCTTCTAATGACTCCAGGTCACCTTCTAAATAAAACCCAAACTCCTTTACCTATCATTTAAGGACTTTCTCAGCCTAGCTTCATCCACCTTTATGCTCTACCTTCCAGTACCAGACTGAACAACTAGTAGTTTTTTCCCAATATTTTTCTTTTCCTCTCAAGGGAACAGTTTCCTCATGTATAAGTTAGAGAAATGAACCAAATGATTTTTAAAGATTATTTCCCTCTATATAGCTTGAGTTCCTGATTAATTAAACCCATCCCATAAATATCCTCCCCTGCTGCACATACATTTAATCTGTACCCCATATACTGGAGATAATTCTTTCCTCTCTGAAATATCCTCCCCCAACCAACTCTATCTATTTATTTTTTTAGCCTACCTTTGTTATCTAGTTCAAATTTTAGTTCTTCCAAGAAACCTTCTTGGCCAACCCCTAGTTAGAAGTAATCACTTCATCCTCTGAACTCCTATAATAACACTTTTGGGTTCAATCTGGCAATACAGTTAGACTTTCTGTATGCCTATCTTACCTATTTGAGCAAATAAGCAAATAAGCAAATAAATACCTATTTGTGCGCCCATTAATCTCCCTTTAAAAAACTGCAAGCTCCATGAAGGTAGGCTTTATGTCTTATTCATGTGTGGAATTTCCCACGATACAAACACAATTCCCTTCATTTAGCAAGTATTTGAAAAACAAATGCACGTGAAAGAGGGTTAGACTTGTTCTCCCTTTCTCTGAAAGGTGGATGGAAGTTTCAGAGAAATAAATTTCAGTTCAATGCAAGGAAAAATTTGAAAAGAATTAAGTTGTCTTCAAACGAAATGGACTCAAGAAGTGGCAGATTTCCTATAACTGGTGATTTTCCCCAGACTGGATGAACAGCTGTTGGAATAATAATAAAAGAGATTCTTGTTCAGAACTAAATAGTCTAAGACAGTAGTTCTCAAAATGTAGTCTGAGGACCCTGGGAGACCCCAAGGTCCTTTCAGGGGTCTTTGAGTTCAAAACCATTTTCATAACAATTTTAAGAAGTTATCTATTAAAATAGTCCATTTTTCAGCTCTATGAAGCCAGATTTTCTTCCTGTAGTTCTATCAAAACAACATATTGCAACAGATTGTACACAGTAGCAGATATGAGAATCCAGCAGTCTATTATCTACTACTATTGCCTTAGCAAGAACTTAAAGGGATTTGTTAAAATATACAAAACAATGCCATTCTCACTATTTTTTTGTTTGGGAAAATATGGTTATTTTCATAAAAATATGCTATTTGTGTTAATGTGATGTGTTTATTAGTGTTAATTTAATTCATAACCAACTCTAATCCTAATAAAGAAATATTTTTAAATGTATCAGTTTTAGTTCCTTACATGATAAATATTGATAGGTAGCCCATATAAGCAAAGAGCACTTTGGGGTCCTCAATAAATATTAAGAATCAAAAGGAGTTCTAGGATCAATATGAGAAGCACTGTCCTAATCCCTTTTCCAGTTCTGTGATTCTGTGAATGAATGTTTCCATATTCTGTCCCAATCTGATAGAATGAGGAGAGAATATCCCAGTAGTGCTAATTCAAGAGAAATTGATATTGGATTGGATAAGGGAAGGAGCCTAGCTATAATTTGAGAGTCAGAAAATCTAAGTTTAAATTCCAACTCTGTCTTTTACTAGCTGTGTGACTTAAATTATTTTCTCTCTCTAGATATCAATATTCTATAATCCTAAGGAAAAACTTGTAGAATTCAGATAAAAGGGTACTAACATCAAGAGAGATCATAATATTGTTGCATCATTTTATTCATGATGAAGACAGATGAGATAGCTTTGGACCCAGACTGACTCATTAATCCTTCCTTAATAATAATCAATACTTATATTTGTTTAACAGTTTAGAAAGAGGTTTCACATCAATCTTCTCATTTGATACACAGAAAAGCCTTCTGAGGGAGGTGTTGTTATTATTTAGTATTTCAGTTGTGTCCAACTTTGTGACTTCATTTGGGATTTTCTTAGCAAAGTTCCTGGAGTGGATTGCCATTTCCTTCTCCAGATCATTTTACAGATGAGGAAACTGAGGCAAACGGGATTAAGTGACTTGCCCAGGGTCACATTGCTAGTAAGTGTCCGAGGCCATGTTTCAACTCAGGTCTTCCTGACTCCAAACCTGTGCTATCTATGGGCCCCTCCTGAGGTAGGGAAGGGATTATTAGTCCTATGAGGAAACTGAGACTCAGAGGTCTAAATGGCCTTCTCAAGTCATAGCTAGGAGGTCTGGGACTAGAAAACAGGTCTTCTGCTCCAGGTTCCAATATTCTTTCAGCTTTTTAAGTTATTATATATGTTCTGCTTAAGTTTTCATCTACCCACATCTTTAAAATATTGCTGTCAGTGGTTCAGCCTCAACTCCAGGAGCTTGTTGGTCCAAAACTAGAGGCAGCTAGATGGCACAGTGGAGAGAATATAGCCTTCAAAATCTGTGTTCAAATCCTGCAAATGGGTCAACCTAATCAATCCAATCTCTTAGCCTGACTTTCTTCATCTATAAAATGGGGATAATGATGTCACTTACTACACACGCTTAGGAAGTTCAAATAAGAAAATGTGGATAAAGCACTTTGCAAACCTTAACATACTGCATAATACTAGTCATTAACATTATTTTTAATACTTTCTGTCCTTTTAAACCAACTCTTCTACAAAGAGATGAAAATTCTAAAGAAATGGCTCAAAATTCCTAATAGATCTATGATCTCTTTGTTTTGGGATATTCCCACCCAAAATGAAAATCATGAACTGTCCATGACCATCATCTTGTACTATGCTTGTGTGTATCCTCCCATATGTTTGCCACAAGGGCAATGAGCTACAAAAAATACAGGGCAATGGGAGGGGATCTTTTAATTGTGAGGTTACCAATAGAGCTAATTGGCTATCCTTAGACTAACCCTTGCTTGATGACCATCTCAATGTGGCGGTATCCTCTGCGCTATTTCTCTCACATTAATCCTTGTTTTTAAATATCACAATCTGGTCATGCCTACCATATACTGATTGATTGACCTTTAAGTCTCCTGTGCCCCTTAATCCTAATCCTTCAGTGCCTATTGTGTTCTGTGACTTGCAGACAATCTATGGCAATCTTAGCAAGGTACTGGCACATATGCCGAGCCAGCCCTGGAGGGAATTGCTCCATTCTTCCTCTTCCCAGTGCCCAAGGACATTTTTGCATGTCTCATCCCCTCTGCCCAGCCACCCAATGAGAGCACTTCCCCCTCCACTCTCTGGGGTAATGTGGCGGAATCACAGGCAGCTTGCAGTTGCAGTTTGGGCACCTGAACTTGAAAACCTTGGCCAATGCTGACCATGGGGAAAAAATATCTGAGAAATTCCAGAATGACTTTGAAGGCACAGATGTTGTCAAATCAGCATGCTCTTCCTCTCTGGAATGTAATAACTATACTTTGGCTCACTTTTACAAGTTCAAAAACTGATTGAATACCTACTGTATTCAAAGCACTATAAGAAGCACAGAAAGATAAAGAAATCCGATGATAAAATAATCCCTGCTCTCAAAGATTTCACAATTTAATGAGGGGAAGACCCTCCAAAAAATAACTTTAATACAAAGTAACACCTAATAAGTTCAGCAAGCCCAGTGAAATGAACCCAGTGCTAAAGAGAGAAAAAGTTATTATTTGGTAGAAGATAAAGGAAGACTTATTGAAGGAACTGGCATTTCAATAGAGCTTTCAAAAAAGGGTAATATTAAACTATGGGGAGGTAAAGTAGGCATTGCAGGAGGAGAAAAGAGCATGAGGAAAGATGGGAGTTCAGATTCTTAATCCTCTATTTTCTTGGTTACTATAATAATATCACAGTTGGTCTACCAGCCTCCAGTTTCTCCCCTTATATATTCTAAATACTGTTAAATAGTCTTCCTTTTTATAATCTTTGTCACTCAGTTGCACAAGAACTAACAAGACCTTCTAGTCTGGCACATCCAGTCTAAACTCCCATGTCTTTTCTTTGTCATTTTCTATCAATTCAACCCTATTTGATCCTATTTAGTTTCCTCCATAATTAACCCTGAACTCACAGAATCATAGAATTTGAGAACTGGAAGGAACTTGAGAAACCATTTAGTTCAACTCATCCACAAAAAGAATTCTGACTATAACACCTAATGAAATGGCTATCTATCCTCTACTTGAAGAGTAACCCAAAGAGGGCAAACCTGCCACCTTTCCAGGTAGTCCATTCTGCTTTTATAGTTCTAGTTGGTGTTTTATTTTTACTTTTTCCCTGTCAAAAAAAGTCTAAATTTGACTCTGAAACTTTCCCTCCTTCCATGTTCTACCCTCTGGGACTAAAAAGAAGAAGCCTAGTTTCTCCTCCACAATAGCCTTTCAAATACCTGAGGATTCTTATTAAATTCCCTTTGAATCTTCTCTTCCTCCGGCTAACCATTCCCAGTTCCTTCCATTAGTCCTGATATGGTATGGACCAAAGACCTTGCCAGTTGTCCTCCTCCAGACACTCTTAAATTTTCAATGTATATGAACTGTGGTGCCTAGAATTATAAACAATACTTCAGCTGAAATCTGATGAGACCACATTCTCACTTTGATCTTCCTCACACTGCTATTCACATATATAAAAAGCACAGGTATTCTCTCTTCTATGTTTTTGCTAAAGCTAGGTGGCACAGGGGATAGAGTGCTGGACCTGGAGTCAGGAATACCTGAGTTCAAATACAAGCTCAGACATTTAATAGCTATGTGACCATACTGAAGAAGGAAAGCTACCATGATGCAGTGTTATATATGGAAAGGGTAAGAAGGATCTTAAGTTCAATTCCTGGGTCTATCATGTATACCCTATGAATCTGTTTTTTTTATCTGTACTAGATGACTTCCCAGATTCTTTCCACGATACTATGACCATGTAGATGCCACTAGGTTAGCAAGAGTTATAGCAAACAAGCCTGCTCCATAGCACAAACCCCCTTCAGGCATATCACCCTTCTCTTGGTTACATTTGACAGGTGGAAAGATAAGCTGTAGGAAAAAAGTCAGTGAATGACATTTAAAAGACTTCTCTTGAGGGTTGGGTTTGGGCGTCAAGATATGGAGGTTACTTCCTCATTTCTTAATAATATCTCTATCACCTCTTATAAAAATTCCTCTTGCCACCTTCATTAGAGCCACCCCCTCAGAGTGGGATGGCAAGAAGTCATTCTGTGCCATTTTAATCTCTACATTTATTATGACTTCCCCTTTATAGACACTGAACTTCCCCCAGACTTCAGTGTGAGCTGTCCTTTGTCTGGGAAGATGATATATAATATACCTCTGGATGAACACAAGCTTTGAGTGCCTCCAAAGGTGGGAGTGGGTTTTCACTGAGCCATTCCCACTCTTTCATCCAAATTTCCTTCCAACTTCCCACCCAATATAACTGCAGTTAGAGACGCTATTTTTAGGAATTAAAAGCTTGTGAAAGGAGCCTGAACTAAGAGTAAGGAGAATGAGGTTTTGGTTGCAATTCTAATACAAATTTTTACTTTGGGCACTTCATCTCTCTGGACCTCAGCTTACTCATCTATAAAATGGGAATAACAACATCAACTCTTCATACCTGAAAGTATGTGAGACTCTTATCTATTATTGAAGAGATATTGGATGGAGAGGTGAATGGCTTCACCTTTCTGGGATTCAGTCAAATGCTGGGTTTGGTTGAAGTACCTGAGAACATTTAGTTTGTGGAAGAGAAGATTCTAAGGGATATATCTTCAGGTGTATGACGAGTTATCAGGTAGAAATCAGATCTGTTCTGCTTGCTCCCAGAGGAAAGAATTGAGGGAATAGGTAGGACTTGTGACTAGACAAGTTATTTAATGATTCCAAGCCTCAGTTACCTCTTCTGTAAAAGGAAGGAGTTGGACACGTGGTCTCTAAGGTTCCCTCCAGCTCACATCTTGGGGTTGCCTCATTTTGAGTCTCAACAGAGAAGGTTTGGATTCCAAAAGAAAGACTTCCTAACAATTAAAGCTATCCTAAAGTGCTGCTGAAGAAGGTCTAGTTTCCCAGTTCTTGAGATCATTAAGCTAAAGTTGGATCATGACTGAGCAGTGGTTTGCCTATATCCCAAGTTAAATAAGTGTATCATCAATTAAAATGAGTTAATAGGAATTCTGTGAAGGGCTTCTCTTCAGGTGATTTGGATGAGATGGATGAGATGACTTCTGAGGTGTATTCCAGTTTTGACATTCAGTTTCTAGATTCTATCAATTATAAAGTGCTGGCATCACCTTAGATAAAATTGTAACCTTGAAGGGTTTTTCTTGCCCTGCCCACCTTCTAACACTAAATCTGTTCTCTCTCCCTAGTGGTGATTCTCACTGGACTCCCTCACATCTCAGGTACAATGTGAGCCCTATCCACCAACCAAACCATATTCCTGAAACCTTCATTAGCACCAAGTACTAACGACAATTTATTCAAGAATCCCCCCTTGAGAGGCAATTGTAGTCAAAAAGATATGAAAATCTTTAAGAGAGACAATGAAATTTCTATCATATTCCACTAGCTCCTCCTATAAGTAACTACCCTTGCCTCATCACCACAAGATCAAAAAAAGATACACTCCCCATTTTCCTTCCAACGTCAAGGCAATAAAATAATTTCCTGATGTCCCTGAAACCATGAAAGACCTTTCTGTGCCTAACTGATCCTTCCTCAGGGCTATGAAAAACCCCTAAGAGGGCAAGCATGACAGGAAGGATTCTTCTGTTCCCCAAACCACTTCCTTCTTTCTGGAGGACTCTGATCCACTTGTCCAGAATTACCACTTTAATTCTATCCTGGGCCCATTCCTCCACCTGACTACAACTAAAACAAAGTCAGGGTGTGGGAGGGTGCTTTCTAGTCTTTCAATGAATCAATAAGCATATATTAGACACCTACTATGTGTCAATTACTGCAAAGGAGCCAGAGATACAAAGACAAGAATGAAGTAACCCTTGTTCTCAAAGAACTTATATTTTATTAAGAGAAGCACCATGTATTTATATGATTAAATGTAAAATAAATCCAAGGTAATTTTTTGATGGGGGAAAGTACTAGCAGCTGGGGAGTCTCAGGAAAGAAATATCTTAAGCATAAGGTGAAGAAAAGGGCAACTAAGTGGCTCAGTGGATAGAGGGACGTCCTGGGTTCAAATTTGACGTCAGACACCCTAGCTGTTTGATCCTGGACAAGTCCTTAACCCCCAGCCCTTACCACTCTTCTGCCTTGGAACCAATACCCAGTATTGATTCCAAGACTGAAGGTAAGGATTTAATAAGCAAACAAATGAATGAATGAATGAATGAATGAATGAATGAATGAATGAATGGATGGATGAATGGATAGATGGATGGATAGATAGATGGATAGATAGATGGATGAATGAATGAGTGTATAAATAAGCAAATAAATAAATGAATGAATGAATGAATAAATAGATAAATAAACAAATAAATAAATAAAGGATGAAGTGAAGAGGCTTGATTCTATATGGTTTAGTTATAAGTTTTTGTTAAAGAAACTGAGTATATTCAGCCTGAAGAAAAGAAGATTCAAAAGAGTCACAAGAGCTATCTTCAAGTATTTGAAGAGAGTAGTAGAGTGATACTGGAGGCAAAGATTGGACACTGATTTCTCCCTTACATAGCCAGAATAAGGAATTAAATTTAGAGGTCCTGTTTGTGTGAGGGTAAGATGTATCATAGTTCCAAATTGGGAGAGCTAGATAATTGGGGTCTCCAGATGGTTCCTAATAACAATAACTTCAGTTTCTCTTGCTCTTCCCCTAACTACCTTCTGGCCTCTCTGATAAAACTCTAATCCCTCCTTTATTTCAATAATCTACCACTCAACTAAACCATCAAATCCCTGATGACCAAACCCCTAAAATCATTGTTTAATCCTCTCCAAAAAGTCTCAATCAGCACTGCCTTCCTGCTGGCCTAAAGCTGAAACCCATTCAATTAATGACCTACTAGTCTTCTGGCTTAATCTCAACATTAGGAATATTGTCCCTCTTTCTCAGCATGTGACAGGACTCGGCCTTAATACCAAGATGATTTTCTTTTTCCTCTAAAGTTTCCTAATAGTATATAGCAACAACTTATTGCTCTACCTCATTTCTCAGTGATAAATGTAATTCCCCAGCCTGATCCATTGCCAGGGTTAGGGTGGGAGGAAGGGTAAAAAGGGAAGGAGATATGGTCTTAATGATTAATTGACAATGATCAAGAAAAAATCAGAATGATCTCACTCTTTCCCTCCACAATGAAACTAGCAGGCTAGTCTAGTAGAGGGAAGTACCTGTTATGACAGAGGGAGGAAGGGTATCTGAGTCACCTTACAAGTTACTACAACTCCATTCCTCTGAAGTTACCCCAATGAGCAATTATAGACTGTAACCCTAACCCTTCAGTTGGACTAGAAAAGGAGGAGGCAGCACTTTCATCACTATTTGTCAGGTCAAAATGCCCACATCTGGTAGGGACAGTCCTTCTTCAGAATATGAGATTTATTTCAATGTAGTTCTTGTATTTTCATCATCGCTCAAGGGTTAAACATCATACAATGCAAAAGAATGGCTAGCTTGAAGTTGAAGAAACTAAGATTGAATCCTAGATTTGCCATTAATTACCAGTATGATGTTAAGCATATCCTTTAAACTTCCTGAGCCTCAGTTTCTGAATCTGCAAAAAAAGATGATATTTGGACTAAATGACCTCTATCTCTTCCAGCTCAAGATCTTTGTTCCTACGGCTGCAAGTTAGGAACTTGAGTTCTACCACATAGTAGCTGTGTTACTTCTCTGAGACTTTGTTCATTGACTGGTTGAATGTCCAGACTCAAAGGGTAATAAATTGAAAGGATGACTTTAGTAGAATGCCTCAGTGATTTGCCCACTTAGCCTTTTTATTAGTTACTTGGATAAAAGATCGGTGGCATACCTATCTGTGAGGCAAGCTCTCACACAGAGGTCAGAAGAAGAGATACAAGAACTTTGGTATTGATTGTGAGACATGAAAGACACTGGCCCAGGAGTGACCAGCATGGCATGCCTGCATCAAGGAAGAAGCTGTACTCAACAAGAAAAGCAGAACTGCAGTAGCTCAAAAGAAATGGGAGATTCACACATTTAACGATATCTCCAACCCAAATGTTCATACCATATATTTGTGCCCAATCTATGAGAGAGCCTTCCAAGCTCATATTAGTATGATCAGCCACAGTCAGGCACACTGTATATTGACCCCAATATAAGGATGACATTTTGGTTCTCTTTAAGTACAAAGGACAACAACCAAGGTGGCATACTTACCAGATTTGTAGATGACTCAAAGCAGAGAGGACTAGTTAATTAACTGACTGAAAGCCTGCAATCAAATTGATCTTCTCAAGTGAGAATGATCATATGAGTCAAACAACAGAATTTAATGGGAATATTATAGCATTATACACTTGGATTCAAAAATCATGTCCACAATATGAGAAAAGTTTGTTTAGACTGAAGTTTGTGTGAAAAAGATCTGGGGTGGGTCAATAGTGTGTTATAGTAGCCAAAAAGTGTTACTGTGATCTGGAGTTTCATAAAAAAAAAAAAAAAAAGTAGTTTCCAGGAATAAAAATGTAATAGTCATATTCTGTCTTCTGCCCTGATCAGACCACATCTGTAGTACCCTGCCCAGTTCTCTGGGTACCACAGTGTAGGATGTACACTAATTAGAGAATGTTGAGGGGGAGAGGGAGGAAGAGGTAGTCAGATTGGTAAAGGACTTCAAGTCAATGAATTATGAAAATTTGTTGATGCTTGAATAAGGCTCAGGTGGTACATGAACACAAATGTGTTCAAGTATTGAAAGGCTCTCAGGTGAAAGGGGCAAGTTAAGACTTGTTCCATTTTTGCCCCAGAGGGCAGAACTAGGAATAAAGATGGAGGTTACAAAATGTCAAATTAAGTTTGAAGTCAGGGAAAATGTCCTAATAATTTTAATAGAATGGGATACATTGAGAAGTTGTAGGAAGGAAGGAAGGAAGGAAGGAAGGAAGGAAGGAAGGAAGGAAGGAAGGAAGGAAGGAAGGAAGGAAGGAAGGAAGGAAGGAAGG
>NC_058130.1:687224755-687298272 GCF_016433145.1 Gracilinanus agilis | reverse complement strand
ACACACACACACACACACACACACACACACACACACACACACACACATACCACAGTTCTTCAAGCTGTTCTCATTCTAGGTTTGAGAAATGTTTATGTCAAGAGCTGTCAGATACAGAAGAGCATCTGAAGTTGGTCTTAGAACCCACAGAGAAAGCATAAATATGAACTGATGAGAAGAGATTCAATGATACAAATAGTCATTCCCTCAGGGAAGTATATGAATTTATAATTTAATTCTGTTTGAGAGATTTCTTTTTGCTTAGGAAACATTAGGTTTTTCTACCAATAGAGACAACTCTTCTATATTTGCTCCCTTAGGGAGACCTGGGATAAATCTTACTGATGCCTAGTTGGTCCTTTCTCCAGAGTTTTCACCAGAAAGATAAGATTAACTACACCTCCAGGAGAAGAATGAAGATAAGCCAGCTTTGCCCAGGAACCAAATAAAAGGGGGGAAAAGCCATAATTAGTGATCTTAGAGACTTGCCTTCCTGTCTCAGAAGAGGACCCAAGAGACAGTAGGCCTACCTGTTGGGGATGTGGGAGTGATGGAGGCTGCTATTTGGTGACAAGAAGCTATGAGAGAGTAATGGAAAGATCAATGGATTTGGAGGCAAAAGAACGTCATTGTAAAGCTGGATTTCCTACTTATTAAATGGCTGGCTTTGGGCAAGTGAGTTCCCCTGTCTGGTCTTCAATTTGTTCCCCTGTGAAATGAAGCATTTGGAGTAGTTGTTGTCTTATGCCCCCTCCTTCTCTAATTTCTTTAGTCTATGTTCCAATCCAAAACATTCATTCGTAAGTAATCCAGAAAGATTGCATAAATTGTGCTCTGGTGAAAAACAGAGATTCTAAAATACGGAGATGAGGAAGCATATCATAGGTGTAGCATAGAGATGGAGAGTGGCATGGTGTGTATGGAGCACAACAAGTAGGCAAGTTAAGCCAGAATATAGTGTGTGAGAACGCCAGCAAGATGTAATCAGTACAGGAAAAGAGAAGCTGGATGAAAATAATAAAGAATTTTAAAATACAAGAGAAGTTTAGAAAGAGGTATGAGAGCCACTGAAGCTTCTTGAGCAAAGGCATGGTATAGTCAGACTTGTCCTTTCAGAAGAGTCTTCTGGCAAGTCATTAAAGGATATTTTGTAGAGGAAACGACTGTGATCAGGGAGATCAGTTAGGAAGCTATAGCAAAAGACCAGATTAGAAGTGGTAATAATAGGAACTAGGACAATAAAGAACAATGAGTGGAAAGAAGGAGAATCACCATCATCATCATTGCTTATATTTATATAGTACTTAAAGTTTTGGAAAATGCTTTATTTGTTAGCTCATTTGATTTCCACAACATTGTGAAAGGGATGATATTAACATTTCTAATTTGGAGATGAGAAAACTGAGACTATGAAAGGTTGAATGACTTTCCCAGGGTCACAAAATAGTATCTATAAATATTAAGATTTATTTCCAAAAAGAAAACTAAGAAGGAATTCACACATGCACACACACACACACACACACACACACACACACACACACACACACACACACTGAGGGAGAAAGTCAGAAAAGAACAATGCCATGAAAAACCAGAAGAGAGGAGAGTGTATCCAAGAGGACAGAGTGGTCGACAGAGTCAAAAGCAGCAGAAAAACTATATGGCATGCAAAATAGTATCATTATCTCCCAACATCTCTGCTTTTCTGACTCCATGCCTTTGTTTATATTGTTTCTCTTCCTAGAATAATCTCCTTCTTTCTCTAATACCTGCTGAAATCTATTCATCCTCTAATAATCTTCCTTCTCCAGGAAGTCTTTGTGAAGCCTCTATGAATATCTATCCCATCCACAAGCCATTTCTTCCTTTGTTGACCCCAATTTGTCCTTAGCTTGCACATTTCTGGTAGTAACATATTACCTTCTCCTTCTGAAAAGGGAAAATAAATGGTACATTTCCATTTTTCAGAGATTGTATTTCATTAGACGTCCACATTCCTCTGAACTTTGAATGTGTAGAACTCCTAGACTCTCCTCTTCTGCTCTTTTCAGCTCATATTTCTATAGCTCCCAGCCTGGCTCAGGAAACCCTGGCAACTCTGGCCCTGGCTCCATCCCCAGCTATCCCTGGGGCTGCACCATTCCCTAGAGCTCAAATGATTCCCAGCAAAAGAGAGAGTATCATAGACTCCTCTCTATGGGGCCAATTTCTTTGTGTGTCTGGCTGGCTTCTCTCTATCTGACCCCACAGCTAGGCACTCTCTTCTTCCCTTATTCTCCATTTAAAAGGCCAAGAGAATATGTGTCAAACAATCAATGGAACAACCCAGATCAAGGCAAGGAGTTAACCTTGTCAATGTAAGAAATAATGGGTAGTCAGGCCTAGAGACAGGAGGTCCTAGGTTCAAACCCGGCCTCAGCCACTTCCCAGCTGTGTGACCCTGGGCAGGTCACTTGACCCCCATTGCCCACCCTTACCAATCTTCCACCTATGAGACAATACACCGAAGTACAAGGGTTTAAAAAAAAAAAAAAGAAAGAATGGTTAGTGATTTAGTAGTAGATCCAAAAAGGATACAATTTACAACTAGAAGGGACATGAGATATCATCCAGTCCAAAGTTTTTATTTTACAAATGAGAAGAGCAATTCCAAGAGAGACACAGTGGATTGTCACAAAGAATCACACAGTAAATGAGAAACAAAGCTGGAGGTCACATTCAGATCTTGAGATGACATGATACAATTAAAAAAAAAAAAGAGCTTGGAGGCAGGAAATCTGAGTTTGATTTCTGGCTATGTCATTTAACATGTGGGTGGCCTTGGAGAGTCACTTCACTTTTTCTAAGCCTTGTTTTTTTATTGTTGTTGTTTTATCTGTATAATGAGGACCTTAGATTAAATGTTGATTAAATTGTATTGAATCCTTAGTTTGATTCTAATGCTGATATGTTGTAATGCTATGAAATCCATTGCTCTTTCTAGCACACCAAATGACCTCTCAGGAATTTCTAAAAGGAAGAATTTTGAGAGAAAGCCTTTTCTTTTGGAGGATCTCCAACTTCTCCTTCAATTCCTATACACTGTCATCACCATCTCTGGTACAGTAAGGAAGGAACTAGATTAAGATCAGAAGATCTGGATCCTAATCTCAACTGACACTTAGGAATAAGCAATATGACTAGAGACAAAATTTTTCCCTGTACTGAGCCTCAACTTCCTCCCTCAGTTAATAAATGTTTATTTAATTAAATTATTAAGAACATAATTATTAATAACATAACACTTAGAGCTGGAAGGGGCCTTAGAGATCATTTAGTTCAAACAACTTATTTTACAGACTAGGAAACTGAAGTTCTGAGTTGTTTATTAAAAAAAATTATGTAACTCTTACTGTGGGCAGGCACTGCACTAATCCCTTTATAATTATTATCTCACTGACCCTTAAAACCATCCCAGGAGACAGAAGTTATTATTTATTATCCTCTTTATACAGAGGAAAAAAACTGAATCAAACAAAGGTTAAGTGACTTGCCCAGGATCCTTCAGCTAGCAAATGTCAGAGCAGGATTTGAACCCAGGTATTTGTCACTCCACATTCAATAATCTATACACACTCAGCAAAACCCAGGTGGCTTTTATCATATATTTGTTGTGAGAATCAATAGAAAATGGATGACAGTACCTTGTAAACTATAAAGCCCTTGGTTTATCAAACGCTAGGTTACTAGGTTGATTGGCTTTTGGATGCTATGTCCATAATCTCTTGTAGTGATCCATTTCTTGATTTCTTAAACAACATCAAATCATTTTGATGATTACTATTTTGTAGTACAGTTTGAAAAAAAGGTATTATTAGCTCCCCACCCATTCCCATTTTTTTCATTATTTCTCTTGAAATTATTTACCTTTTCCTACAAATAAATTTCATAACTATTTTTTTAGTTCTATAAAATTATCCTTAGGTAATTTGATTGGTATGGTCCTGAATGTGTAAACTGATTTACTTAGTATTTTAATTTTAATTCCTCCTCCCAGATCACTCTCTTGTCATTATGGGGAGGCTTCTGTAGCTCAGTAAAACTACAAGCTATGCCATGCAGGATTACCCAAGATGGATAGATCATAGGGAAGAGTTCTGACAAAAAGTGATCCATTGGTGAAGGAAATGGCAAACCAGTCTAGTATCTTTGTTATGAAAACCCCATGGACAGAATTAAAGTGATAAAAGACTTGGCATCAGGCAATGAGCCCCTCAGGTCAGAAAGGGAAAGAGCAGAGGACAACTACAAGTAGCTCCAATGAAAGGAAGCTCAGATGCTGATATGACTGGTGGTCAAAGGGAAGTTAAAGACTGTGAAGATCAATATCGTATAGGAACCTGGAAGGTAAGATCTGTGAATCAAGGTAAGCTTGATGTGGTCAAATAGGAAATGGAAAGATTAAACATAAACATCTTGAGCGTCAGTAAACTCAAATGAATGGGAATAATCATTTAATTCAGGTGATCATTGCATATACTACTGTGATCAAGAATATCTTACAAGAAATAGAATGGCCCTCATAGTCAATAAAAGGATGATAAAAGCAGTGCTGGGGTACAGTCTCGAAAATGATTGAATTATATTGGTTCAAATCCAAGGCAAACCATTCAACATCACAGTAATGTAAGACTATATACTCCAACCACTAATGCCAAAGAGGCCAAAGTTGTTCGGTTCTATGAGGACCTACAACATCGAGAAATCACATCCAAAAAAGGCATCTCATTCATCATAGGGGGTTAGGATGTTAAAGTAGGAAATTAAAAGATAATTAGAATAATGGGCAAGTTTGATCTTGGAATACAAAATGAAGCAAGGTAGATACTAATAGAGTTTTATCAAGATAATTATCTGATCATAGCAAACACTCCTTTTCAACAAGCCAGAAGGTATGGACATATATATACCTAATACACATGGATATCACAGAGTGGTCAATATTGAAATCAGACTGATTATATACTTTGCAACCAAAAGTGGGAAATCTCTATACAGTCAATTAAAACAAGACCTAAAGCTGATTATGGCTCAGATTATGAGCTCTTATTGCAAAATTCATACTGAAATTGATTTAAGTATGGAAAATATCAGATAGTATAACCTGAATAACATCCCATATAAATATGAAGTGGAAGTGAGGAATAGACTTAAGCAATTAGATCTGGTTGATAGTGTAACTAAAGAACTATGGTCGGGCAATATTAACAATATTGTATAGGAGTCAGCAAAAAAAAAAAAAATCCCAAAGAAAAAGAAACGCAAGAAAGCAAAATGGCTGTCTGACAAAGCTTTACAAGTGGCTGAGGAGATTTAGAAAGTAAAAGGGAAAAAAGAAAGGGAAAATGTGTCATTTGGAATTGTTGTAAGCCCTGGGAGACTACATCCCCCAGGGATCCCTGATACAACTTCCCCTGACACCTCCCACTTCCTTTGTGGGAGGGTGGGAGAAAGTATAAAGGAGGGAGGGAGTTTGGTGCCTTTTCAAGCTTTCTACCCTGGAGTCTCTCTACACTCTTGATCCTGGAAGCTGGCCACACTATCCACCCTGATCTCTCTCTCTCTCTCTCTCTCTCTCTCTCTCTCTCTCTCTCTGCCTTTATCCCTTTCTATCTACCTCCTAGTTTTTCCTAGATCTTCCCCTTTCTAATTTAAATAAAACTTGGCTATTCTAAACCCTAAAGTTGCTCTCTGAGCCCGGAAGGGCTCTAGTTCATTTCCCCCACCAGAGCTGGGAACCGCTACCTTCCTTTCCTTTCCTCTACCTTCCTCTCTCCTTTCTCCCATCAAACCTTCCATCTGCCTTCCCTAATCCCCCCTCACAAAAGATAAAACCAACTGAATGCCAAATTCCAGAGAATAGAAATAAGATATAAGAAAGTTTTCTTAAATCAGAAATGAAAAGAAATAGAAAAAAAAAACATTAGAATAGAAAAGACAAGAGATGTCTTCAAGAAAGTTAGAGTTATCAAAAAAAAAACTTTTCATGCGAAAATGGGCATAATAAATGACAAATATGGTAGGGACTTAGAAATAGAAGAGATTAAGAAAAGGTGGCAAGGATATATAGAAGAACTGCACAAGAAAGATTATGGAGAAAGCAAGGGAGTTCCAAAAAAAATCTAATTCTTCTTCATTGACTACACTAAAGCCTTTGACTGTCTGAATCACAGTAAAATGTAGCAAGTGCTCAAAGAGATGAGAGTGTCAGATTTTCTTACTTGTATCCTGAGGAGCCTAGGAAAAGCAATAGTTAAAATCAAAAAATAGAACATTGGTTTAAGATTAGGAAAGGCGTACACAGGCTGTGTGTTGTCACCTTATTTATTTTATATATATGGAAATGACATCATGCTAAATGACAGAATGGATGAATCAAAATCTGCAAATAAGATTACCAGGAGAAATATCAACAATCTCAGATATTCAGATAATACCATTCTAATAGCAGAAAGTGAAAAAAAATTAAGAAACCTCTTAACGAGAGAGAAAGAGAATATAAAAGCTAGTTTGAAGATAATTTTTTTTTAATTAAGATAATGGCAACTGATCCTATCACTTCCTGCCTAATAGAAGAAAAAGAAATGGAAGCAGTGTCAGCTTTTATATTCTTGGGCTCGATGATTATTCTTGAATGAGCTTTGTATTTACTTTTCCTCAAAAACTGTTAAGAAATTAGAAGGTAGTCTGGAAGAATGAAGGTTTAGGCCCATATCTCTCATGCATAGACCAGTGTTGGAGAAGTGCAGAGCCATCACTCCAGGAGCTTCTCTGTTCCCCTTCTTCCCAGTCCCTGAGGACATTTTTTTTTTGCACCCAGAGCAAGCACTTCCTCCCTCATTCTTGGGTACTGGGGGCAGGGAGGAACTCATAGACAGCTTGAATTTGCCCTCTGGGGATTCAAACTTAAAAACTTTTGCCAATGCTGCCATAGACCAAAGATAAGCTCCAAATGGATATTAGATTTGGATGTTCAACATTCAAATGTTATATCATAAGGAAGAGGAATAAGGAAGAAATTATGTCAAATATATGGATAGAAAAAGAGTTCATGACCAAACATGGGATGGAAAGTATCACAGATGACAAAATAAACAATTCTGATTATATAAAATGTAAAAGTATTTGTACAACAAAATCAATCCAATTAAAATTAGGAAGTAAGCAGATACTTGAGGGAAATTTTCACAGCAAATTTCTCTGATGATTTCATTTCTAGGATCCTGAAGGAATTGATTCAAATTTATAAGAATAGCAGCTATCAAGATTTTATTTGTTATTGGTTATATTTTAATGTCCCCAATCCCTAAAAATATAATGCACATTATAGCTACTCTAAGGTTTCTCCTTATACCTACCATATTACCATATTAGCAAAATTAACAAAAAAAGTGACGAGTTTTAGTCTCTGAGGAAAAACATATATGTGAATTCATTGTTAGTGGAATTATAAATTAATGGTCAAACCTTTCTGGAAAGCAATTTAGAACTGTCCCAAAATCGCCAATTTGTGTGTGCCCTTTGACCTAGTGATTACTATTATTAGGACTATACCTCAGTGAAACCAACAAAAGAGGAAATTCATCCTTGAGTATAAAAACGCTTATAACAGCTCTTTTTTGCAATGGCAAATAACTGGAAAGAAAGAAGTTTTCATCGATAGAGGAATAGTGAAACAAATTATGGTAATATGGGTATAATGAGATACTATTATACTATATGAAATGACAAAGAGAATGGATGGTTTTAGAGAAGCCTGGGAAGGCTTGTATGAACTGATTCAGAGCAAAAATGAGCATGAACCAAGAGAAAAATTTATGCTAAAACAATAACACTGTAAAAATAAACGACTTTGAAAGACTTAAAAACTGATTAATATAATGATGAGCCATGATTTCAAGGGACTGCTTATAATAATAATGGGTTTTGTGTAACACTTTAAGTTTTATAAAACATTTAGATAAATTATCTTATTTGATTCTCATGACAGCTTTGTGCTATATGTTACTATTATTATCCCTATTTTACAGATAAGGAAACTGAGGCTCAGAGAAGTTGACTTGCCTTAAGACTTATGCCTAGTAAGAAATAGGATTTCAACATGTCCTCTTGACTCCATACCCAATACTCTAACAGTAACACCTGGCTGCCTCATATTGAGAATTGTTCTTTATTTCCGAAGAGGACCAGTGATAACATCAAGGTATGATGACTTGCACACAAATTGTATTTAAGGGAGTCAGAGTTGCACAAACTCTTCAGCCTCACTCTCTCTTTTCAGAGTCATTGAAGTCTAGTGGCAAGACAAAAGTCAAGATGATTGCAATAAACTGGAGTGTGGTGGATGGCCTTGACTTCTTTGCTTCTAACCAAGCTCTAAATGCCTCATGATGTCTGTTCTACTGCCTTCATGGTAATTAAAATAAATTGTTCTTATTCACCCATTCTCCAAGGGGAAGTATTCATATGCCTGGGGCTGATATCCCCCAACCCTCTGACAATTTTGAGGTCTGTCAGTTAGCCTCAACCTGGTTTAGCTCATCTACCAAGATGGTTCTTATTGGTGTGTGGTCACTATACATGCTGAGTTACAGGTGAAAGTTGGGTGAAAAGAGGACACCAAAAATGGATGAGCAGCTCTGAAAAGGGCTCTGTGAGCCCTCACACCAGACAGAGGAGCTAGTACTTCCTACATACCCTTAATGAGAATGCCCATTTCTTGACAGAGGTATGAGAGACTACACACATATTTTTAGATGTGGATAATCTGAAAATTGTGTTTGACTATATTAAAAGTTTTAGTTTGGGTTTTCCAGTTCAGGAGAGAAAGTAGATGGGAGAAAAATGCTTGTTAATTGAAAAAATAAAATTTAACTAAAAAATGGTTAAGTACTTAACAAATGTAAGTTATTTTATTGTCTTTGCTCCCCAGGTGGATTATGACACCCTCAGTGCATGGAAAACACAAATATAGAATCTCTGATGCAGTCACCAAAGTTTGATGCTTTAAGAGACATCAGAAGTCATCAAATACAAACATGTAGGCAAATAGGAAACCCCACCTCTGCATCATCCTGAACACTATGTCCTCACTTCTGGAGACAGCTCATTCTACTTGTGGACAGTTCTAATTGTTAGGAAGACTTTTTAGTTGATTTTCCTAAAGACAGAGAATTCTGTTTCCCTGCAACTCTTCTCCTCCACAATGAGATGTATAGTTTAACCTCTCCCTTCTCTGTGAAGTTTTTTTCTTTTCTCCAGTTGCTAGTGCCTTCTTTCTCAAACCACCTTGTATTTGACTATTTTGTATTTATTTGTCAAATGTCCTTGTTGTTCTCCCTCCTTAGAATTTCAGTTCCTTGAAAAAAAGATATTGTTTTGTTTATCATTATTTGTATATCCAGTATGTGGTACAAACATTTATTATGGTTGTGCTTAAAATGTCTGTTTATTTAAATTAATAAATATAAAGCATTGACTGAGTGGAGGAGAACCTGGTATATAAAATGTCAGAGATGGGGGGGGGGGGAACTTTATGGATTCCGGACAAGCTTCTCTTTAGAGAGATACTTTGTTTTAAATCAAATGAGAGTCTCATCACGGTAGAGTGTCAATAAGGGACTCATTAGTGGGAGAAGAAAACACTGGCACCATCTTCCAAATAAGCAAAGTCTCAGTTGATTAACATTCTTTTACCTCCTCCTCAGCCAGGCTACATACTCTGTCTTTACTACTTCTCTTTTTTCGGATCTGTCCTCTTCTCCATCTTAATTTTTATTTTCTCTCTCACTCTGCCTTGCCTTGTTCTGTCTCTCTTATTAATGAATTGAAAGACATTTATTAAACCCCTATTATATGTGTATAGATCACTGTGCTAAGTTCTGGGGGAAAGAAAAAGCTTAGAGAAGACTAAGTGTATACCCTCAAAGATCTTCAGTTCTATTAGAGGAACAGGACAGATGGGTAATTAAGCGTAAAGCATAATAGTGCAAGGTAAGTGCATTAGTGAGTCATAAAATAAGGTGCTGTATGATGTTCAAGGGGAAAGGATATTGCCATTCTGGAGAAAGGGGTAAAAACATTCTTGGAGAAGTGCATTTGAGCTGAGATATTAAAAATGAGTCAGGATTTAATTATCAAAGAATGTGAGGGAGGACACGCATTCCAGGCAGAGAAAACATCTTGGGCAAAAGCATAGAGATTGAACATAAGAAAGTGTTGAAGAAAGCTGGAAGTAGTCGAATTTTGCCTCTCTCTCTTACACACAACTGAGTGCATGCATACACACATAAACAAATGCATACACAGTGACTTCTCTTATTTTTTCCTAGGCTGATTTTTTTTTCTTTTCTATTATTCTCCTGACAAATAATAGGAATTTTTTTTTTTGCGAACAAGAACATGGTTCCTGGAAGTTAATCATTTTTTCTTAAGCTCCTAAAAATAGTCTCTTCTCTTTTAGTGTCAAAGGTGCCCTCCCCTAAAGGATGAAAGCTTTGGTTTGGTTCTAAAATTACATGGAAAGGTTGCACTCCATTCCTAGCTCTGACAATCCCATTCCTCCATACAGGATTTTCCTCATTGCAAGGAACTGCTCCAGAGGTATGTTGGCCTCGGAACAAATCCCACATGGACACTTGACAGCCAGTATTCTCCCTGAAGCCTCCCAACTCCTGCACTTGGCCAGCAGTCTTGATTTCCTTCCAATGTCACCAAGAGAAGGTTAGCTGTGCTTCCCAGGGCCAGGGGCACTCAAAGCTCTGATTATTCAGCAGCATCTCTGGAGAGGTGATTCTCATGTGTCTTTGTGGTGGGGGAGGACAATTGTTTATTGATGGGCTGTCACATTAAAGGTCATCTGGGCTGTTCAAGGCCATTTATATTTGTTAAGGAGAACAATGTCCACAGCTGGCAAACAGAGTAGTGGGCCCCAGGAGAGCTCCAATTCAAGGGTTCCTTGGCATGCTAAGTAACTACAGCACTTTACAGATGTGTGAAATGCATTGGACCTCAAAAGACAGAACACTAGTAGCTACAATATTTTGAAAAGAATATTGAACTGGAATGAGAAGGTCTGGGCATGAATCTCAGTTCTGCCGATAACAACATAACCTTGGATAAACCCCTTAAGTCTCCGCATAAGTAAACCAGGGAGAGAACTCGTGATATTTAAGACCCCCAAATCCCATGCAATCCCTAACTGCTACCCTAGGTCCAAGGCACATGTGAGTATAGATCAGCAATCAGCCAGCATCATAGTTCACAAGTCCCTAGAGTGTTTCTTCTGTGAGCCAAAGGATGTATTTTTTTCAAAGCTATAAACCTTGGTTCAATAATATTTCATTTAAGATAATTGATAAGAAATATATTTAATAATTGATAAAGTAATTAATAAGATAATTGATAAGAAATATATACACAGGGATCAACTTTCCCACAGGTTACACCACCACCAGTGAGGGATGAAAATACAAGAAACACAGATGGCAGGGCACTGGACACATGCCTCAGATACCACGGAGCTACCAGCGTCCTCTGGTGGCATCCCCTAAGCTGGGCTTTGTTGTTGCTTCTTTGGACAATTACTGACCTCACGGCATGTCCCCACTGCTGCTACTACTGTTTTCTCTCAGCTCTTGTATTCTAGTATTCTCTTGTACTCTCAGATACCATCTGCTGGTCTTTATGGGAAGAAGGAAATGCCAACTCTTCAGCTTGATAGCCCCAGGGGCCATCTTGAGCTGCTTTGTGATATAAACCCCAACCAGCTAGACTTCTCAAAGAGAAGTCCTTACATATCTTTTAATCTGTTTTTTAAACTAACTCTTCTTTTAGATTCCCTCTCTCTGCTTCTGGTCAGTTATTGTCAGAAAACTCCTTTTCTTTCCTAGTTTACCCCTGGTCTGGTCAAATTATTCCCAAGGACACAACCTGTCAAAACTGTCCAAAGTCAAGGGAACAAAGATTTATTGAGGACCTATCATGTGCCAGGCATTGAGTTAAGCATTTAACAAATATTATCTCATTTGACCCACATAACAACCTTGGGAGAGAGGTGGCATTAATATCCCTACTTTACAGATAAAGAAACTGAGGCCAGCAGTGGTTAAGTGAATTTCTCAGGGTCGCACAGTTAAATCTAAGGCCAGATTTGGATTGGGGTTCAGGATCAGTGTTCTATCCAGAATTCAGGTCTATTGTTTACAAATATAGTCAGAAAAGGGTTCAGTGACTTGCCCAGGGAGACACAGTCTGTAAAAATTGTAGGCAAGATTTAAACTCAGATATTCCTGATTTTAGTCAAAGCATCCTATCCACTGTACCACTTAAATGCCTAGGTCAGGAAGGATCTAGGACTAGGACCCAATTCTGTTGATACTCTATCCAATATTCTCTGTATTTCTTCACAACTATACCCCAAGTCTTTGTATCTTTTCCCCCTCAATTTTTGTGTAGGCTTGATATTCTTTGAAAAATTCTTTTCTAACTCCATGTGACAAGTCAGGGATAGGAAACAAAGAGATCAGATTGGGCAAACCTTTGACCCAAACAAGGTTGTTTCCTTGCCCTCTTTTGACTTTTCTTCTCTCTGTCAGCCTCTCCTCCCTCTTTCTAAAGGCAGAGAGGCATCTTAGCAGCATTCTTATGACAACTTAAGAAAGACTAATCTCATTTTTTTCATTATATAACTCATAAGTTCCTAAGATGATAGATTTGGGGCTAAAAAAGACCTTAGAGATAATTGAGGCCAAACCCCTCATTTTGCTGATAAAACTTAGGCTGGAAGAGATTAAGTAACACCACCAGTAAGTATCTAAGGCAGGATTTGAACCTAGGTCTTCTTGAATCCAAGCCCTATGCTCCGTCCACTACACCATTCTACTTAAGAATCATCCCTAGCTCCCTATTTCCCCCTCCCACATCAAATCTAAACTACTCAGGCTTACTTTTTTCCATAATTTATCCCAATTCAAATATCTAGACTGATATTTTCTTCTTGTAGTGTTCCTCCTTCCTCCTCCTCCACTCTGGCTAGGTTGATCTCTTTATTATCCCAAGAGCAAATTCAGGAAGGCCCCTGACTCTGCCTCAATTTCTATTGTTTTTCCCACCTGAAATGCCTTTTCTTATCTCTTTTACCTACCAAAATTGTGCCTGCTCTTCAAGTTCTAGTTTACTTTCCACCTAGTCCTTTATGCAACCAACTCCTTGATTCCTACTGTCTGAATTCCTTTAATATCTTATGATTTTACACTAAACTGTAGGCCATTCTGGAATATTCATGATTGTTTTATATTTATATATATATATATATATATATATATATTATGTCTCCTCAACTAGACTATAAGTTCTTTGAGAAGAGGACCAAATCTTAGAAATTCTCAGAGGCAATGAATTTGACAATCTTTTATCCTTTTTTATGGAAAAGAAAAAATATATAAGATAGACAATAATACAGGGATGTGAATTTGGAACTGCTTGAGTGGTAGAGCTCAAAGAATTATCATTAATGACTAATTTTTATTAGTCTAGACTAGAGTCCCACAGAAACTGTCCTTGGTGCTATATCATTCAATGTTTTTATCAATTAGTCGGGTAAAGGTTTAAATGGCAGGCTTATCAAATTTGCAGTTGACACAAATCTGGGAGGATAACTTAGCTAACTGGATAATGATCAAGATCCAAAAGGATCCTGACAGGTTAGAGCCCTGGGCAATATTGAATAAGTGATAAATGCAAAGTCTGTACATTTAGGTTAAGAAAATGAAGGTTGCCTACACAAGATAGGGGAGGCCTCCTAAACAACAGTTAATCTAAAAGAAGTCTGGCATTTTAGTGGACAGCAAGTCCAACATCAGTCGTGAGTGGAAGATTGCAGGCAAGAAAGCTGAAGGCATACTGGGCTGCATAAAGAGAGACAGGAACAAGAAGGTGATTGTTCCTCCATCTTCTGCCCTAGTCATACCATAGTAGGAGTATTTTTTTTTCATTTTTTGGTACCATGTTTTATGAAAAATACTGATAAGCTGGAGAATTTCCAGAAGATAGTGACAAGTAAAGGACCTCAAAAGCAAATGATAAAAGTACGAGAGTACTGGTTGGAAGGATTTTAGCCTAGAGAAGAGATGACTAAAGAAGGAGAAAAGAGGGATATAATGTGGAAGAGAGAATGTACTAATTCTGTTTAAAAAGGGAAGTAGAATCAGGAAATTGGGGGTGGGGGAGGTTGTCAGAGAAGTCAATACTAAACTCAATGCCAAGTTAATTCTTCTCAACAATTATATCTATGTAAAAGTGGAATGAATGTTCTTGTTGTGTAGTTAGCTCCCTCTTAACAGAGATCTTCAAACAATTGCTAGAATACTACTTGATGAACAATCTGTAGAGTGTATTCTTTTTCAGGTTTATGATGAACTAGCTGGTCTCTGAGCTTCCTGTCAACTCTGA
This sequence comes from Gracilinanus agilis, assembly GCF_016433145.1. Classification (NCBI taxonomy): domain Eukaryota; kingdom Metazoa; phylum Chordata; class Mammalia; order Didelphimorphia; family Didelphidae; genus Gracilinanus; species Gracilinanus agilis. Next base: position 687,283,779 of record NC_058130.1, on the reverse strand, counting down.
GATTCTGCAATTCTCTAATATATGTGAATTATTATTGTTTTTTATCACTATTACTTACCTGTTTGATCTTGAAAAAGTCTTTACTTATCTTTGGATGAATCCAGCAGAGTCTCCGTTTCCTCACTTGGAAAATGGGAGAACAGAAGGAGGGAGATCAGTTTATATTAATAGTATTACCTAGCATTCATGTAGTATTTTATATTTTGCAAAGCAAATATATTCTCATATGATCTTCAAAATAATCCTGGAAGGTATTTGCTATTTTTATTTCTATTTTAGAGAGTATAAAATTGAGACAAACAAGAAAATAAGCTGCTTACCTAGGAATCTGAGTCTGGATTTGAACTCATATCCCACTGAATACATATCTATCTTTCTATCCATAAAACTACATTGCAGACTAGATATATTGGGTCATCGCTAATGCTATGATTCAGAAATTATCAAGGCTCTGTTTACATCTTCTATTGGAACTCAGTTTTTCCTGAAGCAAGTCATTCCACTGATGTATAATGTTATTTTTGTTTTCTGTATCTCCCCACAAACTTACCCTCTGCATCACCCAGCCCAAGCTTAAGCACATAGTAAAGGCTTAATAAATACCTGTTGATTGATTAATGGTTTGAGATATAAAGTTCCCGCTAGGGATATTATGTCTGCCTCTCCTTTCAGACCCTTTTGAATGAGTCACAACCTTCCAGAGCTGACAGGGGCTGGATGACAATGGCAGGGTAATGGTTACTCCTGAATGTAGGCTTTTCAGATAAATGCTATTATTGTCATTTAACTTTTCTGTTCTCTTTTGTACTCTGAGTGCTTTATGACAACAAACTAGTGATTAGTCACCTAATGTTATTTTTCCTTAGTGATAGAGGGCTGGAATAAAAACCTTCATTTCTGGCTTTATGTGATGTTACATTTGCCCTCCTCCCTCACCCACTCCAATCCTTTATAATGTGTCATCATCCCATAATCGGTTATCAATTTGCCAAGACAGGATCAGCCAAGGGAGGGGAGAAAAGGTATTGGGGAGGTGGGAAGTGGGAGAGCCAGAAACCACCACTCCACCAAGTACTAACCTTCTCCTCCTCTGAGATTCACCACCCACCTTCAGAGAGATACAGAGACAGAAACCAGAGAGATAGAGTCAGAGAGAGATAAAGAAAGAGAAAGAGACAGAGACAGAGAGACAGGAAGAGACAAAGACAGAGTGAGAAAGAGAAATAGAGAGGCCCTATTGATAGAATATAATAAAAACTTTAGAATAGTGTGTTCTGTCTGGATATCTTATATTGGGCAATGTGGTGTGATGTCATATTGGATCAGCAGCAAGTTATCAAAAGAGGAATGTTTTAGATCATTGTAGATTTAAGATTACAATTCTAAGAACTAGAAGAGATTTAGAAGCCATTTAATCTCTTTTAAAGAGGAGAAAACTGAGGTAGATGGTCAAGTGAAATGCCAGTGGTCCCACAGAGGGAGAATGCATTAAAGATGGGATTTGAACAGAAGTCCACTTACTCCAGAGGTAGTAAATGCTCTTTAAATGAAACATACCACCTCTCAGTAGAGTCAGGTGAGATAAAAGGGAGCTGCTCTGTTAATAGATTAGGAATATTCACAAGGCACAAAAACTATCTCCTCCATCTCTACTAAGTGGAGAAAAGGGATAGGATTGAGACTTGTGGTTTCATTTGTACACAAAACGGTCAATTAAAGAAACTCTTTATTAATGCTGAGTAGCAGCTTATGGACTTAAGGAGTTAGCATACAGTGAAGCTGTGATTTCCCCAAAGTAATCAAAGACAGTATGTATTGGAGGCAGATTTTGAACTAGATCTTCCTGGCCTCAAGGCTGAATCTCTATCCAGTCTAGATGCTTTCTCTCAAGTGGAGAGCTAAAGTCACCCAATATTTTTCATCTTTTAAAGCAGGAAATTATTTTGTATATCTAGGACCACAATAAAAGGGTCAAGAGAGCTAATAGCTACTCTGAAGAAGGCTGATTTGCGTTTTTGTGTTATAAAGATGTTCCCTGCCCTTGTGGAGCTTATGTTCTATAGGAAATATAGGAGATATTCTATAGGAAATATAGGAAAATACACACACATATGCTCACAGTGAAAACATTCTATTGATGTGAAAATCAGTGATTTCCTAAAAATATATGAATAATAGTACAATGCCCAACTAATCCATTGACTACCTTTTATTCTCTCCATATGACTATCTTACCTCCTTTTCTAGTAATATATTTCTTAGGTGGCATCTTTTACAGCCTCTCAGATGTAAGTCATCAGGTAGTTTGGTTAACCTACTTTCACCTGTAGGTAGCTAGGTGGCACCATAGATAAAGCACTGAACTTGAAATTGGGAAGACTCCTCTTCATGAGTTCAAATCTGGCTTCAGACACTTACTAGCTGTGTAACCCTGGGCAAGTCACTAACTGTTTGCCTCCATTTTTCTTCTATAAAATGACCCAGAGAAGAAAATGGAAAACCATTCCAGAATCTTTGCCAAGAAAACCCCAAATGAGTTACAAAGCTAGTCAGACATGACTGAAAAAACTGAACATGATTTATACTCAGCTCTCTGATGACATTTGGTGATGTATAATTTGTTTTAGGGGAGCAGAAGGATACAGAGGAAAAACACTGTCACTGGAGGTAAAAGACCTACATTCAAATCCCATTTCTAAATACTTCCTACTTGTGCGACTTTGGGGAAGTCACTTAATCTCCTTAGACATAACTTTCCTAATCTGTAAACTGAAGGGGTTAGACTAGATGGCCTCTGATGTTTCTTAGAACCCTAGCTCTATGATCTTTCTCTGATTTATTTCCTGACTATTAAAATGTAGTCAAGGTCATTTTTTGTAATGTTCAGTGCTCACCATGGCATAACTCTCTTCTTAAAGAAAGTATGTGCGTTTAATTGAATTGAGACTTTTCTTTGTAGTCTACAAACTTCTAGCTTATTTTGTTTCTTTATCCTTAGTCACATTTTGGTTTATTTGTGTTTCTTTAAATCTTCACTTTTCTTTCTTAGTAACAACTCTAAAACAGAAGGTCAAGTCCTAGTCAAACAGTGTTAAGTGACTTGCCCAAGGTCACACAGATAGGAAGTGACTGGCCAAAATTAAGCCCAGCTTCTCCCAATTCCAGGCCTTGTGTTCTATCCACTGTGCACTTAGTTGTCCTCTGAATCATGTTTTCCAACAGTTTTCACCATCTTCCACTAACCAATTTTTGCATTGAAGTTACTATGTGGTAAAATATATGTTGATTTAATTTTGAGATCCTAACAAGTACTGCATAGAAATTATCTATCATCTCATCCTCTATAATAGATGTTGGTAAAAAACAAAAAAATCAATGTGTCTGGGGAAATTGTTTCTTGTTGCCTTTATATGTATGATAAAAACCAACTCCAGCAATGTCTTTATTTTACTCTGACTTTCCTAAGAGAATCTCAGCTGTCTCTCCATTGGAATCCCATATTATTACATTCCAAATGGATCCACTGGAACTTTTTGTTTATAGCTTCTAGCTTCATTTATAGAGAGAATTACAATCAATCAATAAACATTTATTTAGTACCTACTATGTGCTCCAGGCACTGGAGATTCAAAAAGATGCAGAAAGTTAGTTCCTATCCTCAAGGAGCTTACAATCTAAGGGGAAAGAAAAGATATAAACAAATATGTTGTTATGAGTAATTAATATTGTATAGGAGGTTGATAAAGTTGTCAGGGGTTATTAGATATTGATAGGAAGTTGATAAAAGTTGCTGATATCTTTTTAGTAAACCAGCAGCTCTCTTTATTACAGAGGATAAGTTTGGATAGGAGTAGGAGGTAGGAAAAGAAATAGTACATCTCCTAATTGTATACTAAATCTTAAAACCCAAAATCTATACGAAAAATCTCTAAAGAGCTCTACTTCTAATTTCCTTTCTTGGCAGAATCTTCTTGCCTGAAAAATCAGGCCTAAACTAAAACTACTCTCTCTAACTAATATTAATTTTTATATAACTTAACTATTTGATGAACATTAAATTGATAATGAACTTAAAGTAATATATAAAATCAAACTGTCAGATCCTCTTTACAGAAAGAAAATGATGCAGCAATCCTCTCTCCGAAGTCAGAGGAGACAAGCCCTCTGACAGCTTCTTCTCCCTCAAGAAACTGAGGAGAAAACGTTTCAGCAAAGCAGATTCTTTCTCAAATTCATATGTATATCTCCAACTCCCAAAAGTAACTGTCTCAAAGTAACTATCAGATCTTCTGTATCTGAGAGAATGACCCAGCAACCTGCTCCTAAGGAAGTCAGAGAAATTGGACAGTCCTCTTAACTGTCTTTTCCTCTTTTATAGAGGGTCTCTTAAAAAGATGAAGGGCAACAGCTATCTGTTCTGTCTCTTAAAGAGATATCATACAAATTAAAACCTTCCTCTAACATAAGGCTTCTGCTCCTAGTGAGACAGAGTGTAATTATGAAATTCCTTATAAAATATCCACCCTGTGATTCATTGGGAGAATAGTCTCCCCAATGAATCATTTAACCTAACTAAACTATTTTATATTCTATATTAAAAACAGGGAGAAGTAAAAAGAGAAAGGAAGAAAGCAAGCAAACAAGAAAAAATATCTTGCAACATGTAAATCACACATTACATAACATTCAGCTTACAGTTTACAGTTACAGGATAATGCAATTCTAACTATATAGGGGGGGAAAGCCTAAAAATATTAACCCAAATTCACTACAAACAAAATATACAAGAACATTATAGACACATTATATACACATTATATTCCCCCTATGGTCTCCCCTGAGGTGGATTTAAAAACCCCCTGAGGTGGGTGTTGCAACAGTTTATCACCCTTTGGAACCCTTTATCATGCTATGCCATAACATATACAATTACCATTACATTCTATTTCAAACCTTTATGTATAAGAAATCTTTTATTGAAATGTAAAGTTGTGTCCTTAAAATAATGTCCAGTTGTCAAGTTGTCCAGTGGCCTTGAAAACCATCTCATTCTTGATTATTAATTTCAACAGAAGATACTCTTATTACATGCCAACAATGGATCCATAATGATTTCTCTCCTATCTTGATCGCTGTAGGTGTCATTAAGAGTACTTGGAATGGACCTTCCCAGGCTGGCTAAGTTGCTCCAATGTGGTGAAAGTTTTTAATATAAACAGTATATCCAGGATGTAAATCATGCAATGAATAGTCTATTGGTCCAGCTTGAATTAAAGCTCCTGATTCATTTATCCCTTTTATATTAGGTTATTGAATAGTGATTAGGAGATTATAGGGGGTGAGTGACAAGTACTGAGATCAAGTATCAAAAGAGATCCAGTGATGTCTGCCCCAGGGGGAAGTTTATAGTTGTTAGTGAAGTCTATTCCATTTACCCTCATCCCTGATTCCCCATATCCTTCCCCTTCCCTGAACACCAAATATTTTATTTTCACAATAAATTCCTGTTCAGTTATATTAGTATATTGATTAGAGTTTGGAGTAGAGACCTTGAGGGGGAAGGTATTCATTGGGTGACTGAAGGGAGGTGTTAGAACACTCAAATCCATCTTGAGAAAAAAACGTTTGGGAAGTGCCTGGGGGAGGTTTGTTAAGATTTTAGTGGCTCTGAACATTGTACAGAAGTCATTTAGGATTCAAACTAACCCTAACACCATCCTCTATCATCTTCTCTACCACCCTTCCAGTTTGGAGATCCCCCATCTGAACTATACCCTCAAAAGTCTTCCTAGTAGGGAGGGGGAGTAAGCAACTTTGGCCCAGGTATTCCAGACAAGTGGGGGCCATTAGATCACACTCACACTCTCTGATAAATCCCTTCCTACAAGGCGTATTTGGAATCAGTATAGATTGTAGCTTTTATATTTCTTGCAATGACACCGTCTTGTTTTAATGCTATCAAATCTGCACCTTGTGCACTTAGATTCAATGGAAGTGATGCTGGCCAGAGAGTTTCAAATTCTGTCACAACAGCTGCTCCTGTATACCGTATAATATCTCTCATAAATGACGAACCATCTGTAAGCAACACAAGATCTGCATTTTCTAACATAGTGTCTAATAGATTTTCAGATACTTTCTCTGCCATTGATACTACTGATTCACAATTATGAAGTCATTCTCTGGTGATAGGTAAATCAGCAAGCAATGTAGCCAGATACAGTGTTGTGCAGCATTTTAACATGATCAATCATGTTAATCAATCAATAAACATTTATTTAGTACTTACTACGTGCTCTAGGCACTGGAGATTCAAAAAGATGCAGAAATTAGTCCCTATCCTCAAGGAGTTTACAATCTAAGGGGGCAGAAAAGATATAAACAAATATGTAAAAGGCAAGCTATATAAAGAATAAAAAGAAAACAGAGAGAAGGCACTAGAATTAAGAGGGGTTAGGGAAGACTTCCTGTGGAATATGTAACTTTAGTTGGAAATGCAGAGAGATCAGTAGTAGGAATGGAAGAAGAACATTCCAGATATGGAGGAATTGCACACTGGAATGATTCATTTTGTCGAGAAGTATATTAACTCATGGGTCAGTAGATGAAGATCCACTTTCAGAGCACAAGTAGTTAAAAGAATGGCTTACTAAAGGTTGAAAACTATAATTCTTAGTATCTTTTGTAGTGATTTCTATTGTTCCAGCAGCACTCCTATGGGAATCAAAGTAAGCCTGAAGCCCACTTTATATTTTATTTCTTGGGTTTTCCTATGGCCAAAAAATGATTTCCTAATGGACAGACTATTGGTAAAGAACCACTCCTTTCTAACATATATTATTTTATCTTATACTTATGTCTAAGTAAATAAGGGAGATACAAAAGTGCTATGTGAATTCTGAAGGAAAACAATCATTACAATTGCTCAGTTGATTAATCTTTAGAAAATATTTACTATGTGCCTGGCACTGAGCAGAAGGATGAGGGCAAATGGGAAGGCAAAAAAGTAGTCTCCTTCATCAAAGAGTATATAGTTTAAGATGGGGGTCACGATATAAAAGGAATCAAAGAAGATTCTAAATAAGATGGTCACTTGAGTTGGGCTTTAAGCAACATATAGAAATTCAAAAGGTGAAGTGAGGAAAGGCATTCTAGATAGGAAACAATGTGAACAAAAGGAGGACAATGGGAATGTGTATCTAGGATGCAAAAGCAGAATAAGAATATTTACATTAAGGCTCAGAAGGCAAAATTGGGCATAATGGGTAGAAGTCAGATCAGTTTTTTATAAAACAATTTCCTAACAAGTGAAGCTATCCAAAAATGGAATAGACTTTTTCTTAAGGAGTAATGAATTCACAAAACCATTGGATTTGGAGGTAGAAGAGACCTTGGAAAAGTCCCTAGTCAAATACCTTCACTTTACAGATGAGGAAACTAAGAATCAGGAAGCAGAAGTGACTACTCCAGAGTCATATAGGTATTAAATTCCTCATTACAGTAAGTCTTTAATCTGAGGCTTGACAACTATTTGTAGGGATATTGTACTTTAGGTGCTAGCCTAATTTCTCTTCAAGATCAGAAATCTTAAGATCCTAGAATCAAAGAGCTATTTTATGCAGTTTAAGCCATGTAGAAAGCACACATTTAGGAAGGGAATTGATGAGAAGAAAGTCAATTATGTGACTTAAAAGGTACCATTTTCTTTCCTTTACTACCCTATGGCTACTTTAGCTCAGGCTTGTTGATTATCCTGCTAATGAGGTCAAAGTCATTTTTTTTATACTGGATTTGATACTAGTGTGATACTAGTATAGCTTTTCCTCATTAAGTTACATTAAACAAATTTGATATTAGTATGAATGTTAGCATAGTTTTGCCTCATTGAATTATATTAAACCAAACCCCAAATTTTACAATAATCTAGAAAGCTGTTGAGTATAGATAACTGCAAGCCAACCTATCCCATTAATGGAATATAAATTCAAATCACATGCCTTACTTAAGGGGAATCAATAGAATTGCCATCATCTACAAAAAATGGTTCCATATCTTTTTCTTTTGTTTTTCCAGCACTTAGCAAAATGGGCTCCATTGGCTGTCTCTCTGTTTCTGCCTTCTGTCTCTCTGTCACTGATTCTTTCTCTCTGTGTCTACCTTTCTGTCAATCTTGGTCTGTCTATCTCTGTTTCTCTATGTGTCTCTGCTGTCGGTTTGTATCTCTCCTAAACTGAGGCAAATACTACCCCTAATTATTCTTAATTCCTTTAGTTATTCAGCTTCCTTCACCTGTATAACTTTACATTTTTAAGAGCCAAGCATTTATTCCTCATGGGTAGTTAGAAACAAAACGAAATATGAGTTTAAGTAGTTTGGTTTCTACACATATAAAAGGCATTGGCCATGTAATTGGCTTGGAATAATTACCCAAAAATTGATGAATTAATTGTATCTACACCATTCATACTGAGAGAATTATAGAATCTCAGAGTTGTAAGGAACCTTAGAGGTCATCTAATCAATCATTCTCTTAGAAAGAAAACTCAAAAAATCCATGACATGTGATTATCTTGTCTCTAATTGAAGACTATCTCATGAGAGAGTCCACCCCTTGTAGAGTCATACTAATTGTTGGGAAATTATTATATGCAGATGAAATCTTCTTCTTATTGGTAATAGTTCTACCTCTGGGAGCAAACAAAACCAATTTTATTACTTTTCCACATAAAAAAGTTTCAAATACTTGAAGACAGCTACCATACTCCCACTCCCACCATATTAATCTCTTCTTCAGATTAAATATTACTTATGCTGATCCTATGGCAGTTTCTAGTCTGTACACCATTCTGGAAAAGATAGATACTAAAAATGCCTAGCACAACTGAGAATCCCAGGGCTGGCTTGAGTGCTGAATTAGAATTTTCAACAATTCTATAATAGTTCACATCTCTATACTAGTTAAACATTTCTAGAACATGTCCTTTAAAAGAAACTCTATGAGGAATGAAGTGCAAGTATTTTTATCCCAGTTTTTCAGATAACAAAATGGAGACTGAAAGCTATGAAGTGATTTACCCATAGTGAAAAATAGTGTGATGTAATGGATAGAGAGCCAACCTTGGAACCAAAAGGATCTGACTTCAAGTCCTTCCTCTGAAACTTACTGACTATATGGTCATGGATAAAATCCTTTACCCTTATCTCTCTTCTGCCTTGGAGCCAATACACAGTATTGACTCTAAGACGGAAGGTAAGGGTTTAAAAAAATTAAAAAATAAAAAAAAAACTCTTACCTTCCATCTTAGAAAAAATCCTGGATACTGTTTCTAGGGCAGAAGCATGGTAAGGGCTAGGCAATGGGGATTAAGTGACTTGCCCAGAGTCACATAGCTGAGAAGTGTCTGCGGCCAGATTTGAACCAAAGACCTCCTGTCTCTAGGCTTGGGTCTCTATCCACTGAGCCACACAGCTGCTCCTACTTTTCAATAGTCTAAGCAGTGCTAAAACTATGAATTTCATATAAAGCATGTAGAAAGTATCTTTTCATCTAAAAGCCATCATAAACAAATCATAAACAAATGAAATCAGAAGTACAGGTCTTTCCGTACAATGAGGAACTTATAACCAGGATTCAAACATGTCTTCTGACTATGAGTCTCAGGTTCTTTCTACCAAATTACACTTCCTTTTAACACTTTCTTGGTGATCACTCTGAGAATTTCCATTTCTCCATAGCTCTTAAGCAAGTTATTTGGCTAATCCCATTATTGATAAGATAATAAGACAAAATTGATAAGACAATAAGACAAGACATTATTAATAAGACAATATTCTGGGAAGAGAATGTGACTAGAAGTCAAGAAATCTTAATTCAGTACCATCTCTTCTACAAATTTACCATTTATGCTTGGGAAAATAACTTTACACTTTGGCCTCAGCTTCCTCATCTGTAAAAATCAGAGGATTGAGGATGGAACCACAATAATAGAAAAGGTACACAGACCCATCTGAACTCTATCAAATTACCCTCCAAAAAAATATTCTATAATGCCTCCAAATGAATTCTGAAGCAGCATAACCCATAAAAAGAAAGAACAAAATAATTTTCCAGCTGAAAACAACTTAGAAGTCTAGCACAAAAGATCTATTGCAACAGTGTGGCACTGGTTAAAGCACACACTAAGGCAGGTGCCATTGAAGCAACAGGTCTTTAGGATGGCTGAAAAAGCCTTTTCAGCAAAAAAGGCTTCTGGAGCTCTTGAATAACCGCTCAGAAGAAGACTTTAGAAGCTCCTTTGCTGGCTCTGGGTGCAAGACTCTTCTTTCATTGCCCATAAACAGATCTAGTTTGCAGTCCTTGATCAGGATCTCAGGGTGAATAGGAACACTAGCACATAACAGTGCTTATGGCCACAAGGGAGCAGGGAAACCTGGTCACACTTCCAAGGGGAAAAGAGTGTTTGAAGTTACTTACAGACCAGAGTACAGGTTGGGAGAGTATTAAACATGCTTCTTACACTATACAACCTTGGAAGAACTGAAATCATATAGATCCCCAGAGCAGCTCTGAAGGCAGCTGCTCAAAGAACCTAAAGGTTGGAACAGTACTCCCTTCACCACAGTTATAGAGCCCAACTTTAATAGGCTTTGTTTTGGTTTTAAGTTAAAAGAAAAAGGATGGAAAATGAGCAATCAACAAAAAATAAACTCAATGTAGAAAATTATTTTGGTAACAGGGAAGACCAAAACACAAACTCAGAAGACAACAAAGTCAATACTACTATATCCAAAGTCAAGAAAAATAGGAATTGGTCTTAAGCCCAAAAAGAATTAATGCAGGTGCTCAAAAAGGATTTTAAAAACTAAATAAGAGAGTTAGTGGAAAATGGGGAAAGAAATGAAATATACAGGAAAATCATGAAAAAAAGAGTCAACAGCTTGGTAAAAGAGACACAAAAAATACTGAAGAAATTAATATCTTAAAAAATAGAATAGGGGCAGCTGGGTAGCTCAGTGGAGTGAGAGTCAGGCCTAGAGACAGGAGGTCCTAGGTTCAAACACGGCCTCAGCCACTTCCCAGCTGTGTGACCCTGGGCAAGTCACTTGACCCCCATTGCCCACCCTTACCAATCTTCCACCTATGAGACAATACACCGAAGTACAAGGGTTTAAAAAAAAAAGAAAAATAATTAAAAAAATAGAATAGGTTAATTGGTAAATGAGGCACAAAAATCCAAAGAAGAAAATGACTATTTAAAAGGTAGAATTGGCTAAATGGAAAAGATATACAAAAAATATCCCTGAAGAGAAGAACACCTTAAAAAACAGAATTAACTGTATTGGGGGAGTACAAAAATTCACTCAGAAAAAGAACTCTTTAAGAAGTATAATTGGCCAAATGGAAAAGGAGATACAAAAATTCACTAAAAAGAATCATGTCTTAAAAATTAGAATTGTGCCAGTAGAAGCTAATGAGTTCATGAAACATCAAGAAACAATTAGTCAAAAGAATGAAAAAATAGAAAATGTAAAATATCTTATTGAAAAAAAACTGACCTAGAAAATAAATCTGGGAGAGATAATCTAAGAATTATTGGACTACCTAAAAGCTATGATAAAAAAAAAGCATAGGCATCATCTTTTTAGAAATTATCAAGGAAAATTGCCCCGATATTTTAGAACCAGAGGATAAAATGGAAATTGAAAGAATCTAATGATCACATCCTAAAAGAGATCCCAAAAGATAACTCCCAGGAATATTATAGCCAAAGTCCAAAACTTCCAGGTTAAGGAGAAAATATTGTAAGCAACCAAATTTTAAAAAGAGACAGAGGAGGTGGAGCCAAGATAGCAGAATAGAGCAGAGAACCTCAAAGTCACCACGAGATTCCTCTCCAACCAAACTTAAAATAATGCCACAAAATGAATACATGAGTGAAAGAACCAACAAGAAGACAGAATGAAACAACTTTCAAGATATGTTAAAAAAAAATCAAGGGGTAAATAAAGGATTGTACTGAGAGAAAAGGGAAAGGAGAAATAGAATGGGGTAAATTATCTCACATAAAAGAAGCATAAAAAAGAGATTTTTACAGTGGAGAGGAAGATGGGAGAGTTGGGGAGGGAAGTACTTGAACCTTACTCTCATCAGAATTGACTCAAAGAAGAAAGAGCATACACAATCAACTGTGTATAGAAATCTATCTCCCCCTATAGGAAAGGATGAGTCTGGGGATAGAGGGTGGGGTTTATGGTGGGGGAAAAAAGGGCAAAGTGTGAGATGTGGTCATCAGAAACTAAACACAGGGAAATAGAATGGAGAGTAATACACAGTAAAATCATAATGGTGCAAAAATATTTTGCAAGCTTCTCTAATAAAGACCTCATTTCTCAGATGCATAAAGAAATGAGTTGAATAAGAATACAAGTCATTGCCCATTTGATAAATGGTCAAAGGATATAAATAGGCAGTTCTCAGACAAAGTAATTAAAGTTGTGTATAGTCAACAAAAATGTTCTAATTTGCTATTAATTAGAGAAATGCAAATTAGAGTTCTGTAGTACCAAACCACCCCTATCAGATTGCCTATTATGACAGAAAAAGAAGATAACAAAACCTGAAAGGGTTGTGGGTTTAAATATTAATACACTGTTGAGGGAATTGAGAAATGATTCATCCATTCTGAAAAACAATTTGGACCTATGCCCAAAAGGCTATAAAACTGTAACTATTCTTTGACCTAGCAAAACCATTACTAAGTTTGCTTCCCAAAGAGATAAAAAAAAAAGGCACAGAACCTATATGTACAAAAATATTGAAAGTAGCTCTTCTTGTGGAGGCAAAGGATTGGAAAGTAAGAGGATACCCATCAACTGGGGAAAGACTGAATAAATTATAGCATATAATTGTAATGGAATACTATTGTGCTATAAGAAATGATGAGCAAAAGTTAAAAAAAAACCTGGAAAGACTAACATGAACTAAAGCAGAGTAAAATAAGCAAAACCAAGAGGGCATTGTACACAGTGACAAGAATACTGTACAATGAACAACTGAATAATTTAGCTATTCTCAGCAATGATCCAAAACTATCCCCAGGTCTCATGATAAAAAACTGCTTTCTGCTTCCAGAGAAAGGACCAATAATCTGAATTTAGTCCAAAGCAATTTTTTTAACTTTTTTTCTTAATTTATTTTTTTCTGTTCCTTCTAACAAACTGTTTTACACGATTGTACATGTAAAATCTTTGAGATTGCTTACCATCTCAAGAGCCCTACTGGATGGCTATCTATCAATCTGAAAAAAAATTGGTACCAAGAAGGTAAAAGCATCAAAAACACCAAAGGAAGATGAGTAGGAAATAAAGGTAAGAACTGAGGAAAAATCATTGTGTTGGAACTTTTTTAGGACCAAAGCTCTAAGGCTAGAAAGTACCTCAAATTGCATCTAGTTTACTCTAATTTCATTAAGGCCCAAGAAAGTTAAGTGACTTACCCAAGGCCACACAAGTTTAAGAAAATTTTCCAGGAAAGATGAAGGAAGAGCAGTTTTAAAGAGTTTTTGCTTTTTTTTAATAGATGAATTGATAAAGTTCTGGAAGAGAGGAGGGAATTAGTGAAGAAAGAAAAAGTTAGAAAAGGAATTACTATCTCTGCACACAAAGTACAAAATTTCATCCTATAAACAAACTCCAGAAAGATTAGAATGCACCAAGTAGAAGCCAATAATTCCATGAAGCATCAAAAAAAATACCCCAACAAGTCAAAATCTCATAGAAAGAGCAACTAACAAAGAAAACTGATTGAGGAGAGATAATTTAAGAATCACTGGACAACCTGAAATGACCAAGTAAAGAGACTAGACATTATATTTTGAGAAATTAAAACAGATCATTTCCCAGATCTTAGTGCCAGAAGTAAAGTAGAATGAAACCCCAAAATGAAAATTTGCAAAAATATTAGAGCCAAAATTCAAGGCTTACCAGTCAAAGTTAAAAAAATTACTTTAAGCAGTCAGAAATAAATAATTTAAATACCAAGAAGTCAGAGTCAGGATTACATATGATATAGCAGGCACCACTATAAAGAAGCAGAGAGCTTGGAATATAATATTCCAGAAGGAAATATAACAGGTTATAACTAAGAATAAAATAAAATCTTACAGAAGGAAGAATGGGCCTCTAATGAAACAGGGAACTTCTAAGCATTCTTGATGAAAAGACCAGAACTGCAGAAAACTTTGAAGTACAAATATAGGAATCAAGAGAAATGTAAAGAAGTATACATGAGCAAATAAACATAAGGGACTAAACTGGAATAAACTGCTTACATTTTAATATGGAGAGAAGAGACAATCATCTCCTCAAAACCCTATCATCATCGGGGCTCAAAGAAAGAACACAATTAGACTGAAAATCTGAGAATATTTATGTTATTTTTTAATTATCTAATTTTGAAATAAAAATAGAAAGGAAAGAGGAAAGAAATGCATTAGGGGAAGAAAGGAAGGGGAAGGAAGAGAGAAGTTATCTCGTAAAAACAGGATGAACAAGTAAAAGTCTAGACAAACAAGGAGGACAAGGTTTGTAAAAGGTGGGGGGAATGGAGCTTCAGTCCCATTTGAACTTGTACACACACACAGTTGGATACAGAAATACTTTTATTTCACACATTAAGGAAACAAGAGGAAAAGGGAAGAAAGAAATAGAGGAATGGAAGGTGGAAATAAGAAGGAAAATTATATGAGGGATCTACTTAGGATTAGTCCAAAGCAAAACAAACTTTAAAGTAAAATCAAATATTCATAACTCGTGTAAAATGAGAGGATTGGATATAATAATCTTTAAGGTCCTTTCTAGCTCTACAGCCTATATTATTTTTGTGTAACTCTCCTCTCCTCCCAGAGGGTCTTGTCTAGTACTCATTGCATACAAGAAGTGCTCTATAAAAGCTCACTAATCAACTAATCCTCCACCCTGTCAGAATTACTCAGAATCTGATCTTTAGCAAATTCCGTGATGAAGAAGTTCCCAGACCCCACTTGTATCCCTCGTCTGGGCCCCAAATTAGATTTCTCCAGCTGATGAGACACAGGATGGACGGCTGCTTAAGCTGGAGTGTTGTTCTGTCTATGATCCTGATTGATGCTGACACCAATTAGTGGGAAGAGAAATTTTTTCAGATAAAGGACAGGAGGTTTTATTAAGCACCTAATGCCAGGAGGCAGAACACGGTGCAAAATTCATTAGTATTTAGAGCTGACGCTCTTATCCACTCTCACCCAGGGGTTAAAGGGGAATGAAAACTATATAAATAAGGGATACTGGGGCCTGTTAAATCTTGGCTTGCACCAAAATAGAGTTTCCATCTCTTTAATTTGTGGTCTTATTCCCTTGGTGAGTCAGAACTGTTAAGAGTTTAGGTTTTTCTTATTAAATTGAACGTCTCCCCTGTGGAATTTTTATTCACTATAAATTATAGGGCTAAACTCTAGTGGTTAGCCAATGTCCAATTGGAACTATATAAGAATATCATCTAGCTATGTTGGTTTTCTCTTTGGTATCCAAATGGCTTTTCTTTTTTAACAAATAAACCTTATGAGTTATTACAATATATCTTGTCTTATACATAAATTATAATTTTCTTGAATGTAATATTAACATACCAAATTATTGTTGGTTTTGAATCATTCTATTGATGCCCTTAAAACCCCTTAATGAGAACTAACATTCCCTCAAGATTAGCCTTCACAGAATCACAAAACATTAGAGAAAGAAAACAAGAGATTGTATACTTCAACTTTCTCATTGTACAGATGAGGAAAACGAGTCCATAAGGGGTAAAAGTGACTTACCTGAGATCTCACAATACTTTTTAAATCTAGATGGTTCAGTACATAAAGCATTGGAGATATACACTCAAATCTGGCCTCAGTCACATACTGGCTATATGACCCTCGACAAGTCAATTAATTTCTGTTTGCCTTAGTTTCTTCATCTATAAAATGAGGATAATAATAGTATCTACATCCCAGAGTTTTGTGGGTCAAAAGAGTTAATATTTGTAAATCAGTTTACAAATATTGCAATCCTATGTACATATTAGCCATTAGTAGCAGTAGAATTAGTATTTTGTAATATCTCTCTCTCGTACCTCCACCTACCAATCTGACTATTCTTTCTCAGTCTCCTTTGAAGAGTCTTCATGTAGGTCTAACCCACTAACTCTATGCAACCCCAAAGGTTCTGTCCTGTAGTGTCATCTGTCTCCCAGTGTGTATGTTTTTACACCCATGATTGATTTCACGGGGCAGTGAAATTAAGAAGCAAGTAGGTGAGGAAACCATCTCTCATTTCAAAGTGTCTGAATTCCCTAACCACTTCCTCTAATCAGGCTCTAGTTCCATTTTCCAGTTGTTTAAAAGAGAACACAAAGCACCATTTCCCTGGCACCCTTTCTAGTTTTTTTCTTTTAACTTATTCCTTCCTTCCCTTGTTTCCCCCCTCCTCTTAGAGCTGCTCAGACACAGATCCCTTAGACTGAGTTTCTCATGAACATTGATATTGTCCCTTTGTCTCCATTTTAACCTAACTCTTTAGCACCAACCTGAGAGCTATAGCCATGAGGGTTTTGGAATATGGTGCCACTAGGCTTTTAATGTTTCTTCCCAATGAGGCTATGGTTATTCCCTTAGATAGATGAATACAACTCTACTGGGTCTCTGGAAAGGAAAATTATTCAGCCCCAAAGAACTGAGTTCTGTGGGACTCTTCCCCACCATCAGACAAAGGATCAAATTCTGATCCTCAAATTATGAAGCACTCTAATATAGTAAGGGGAAAGCTTTATAGGTTTAGCTAACCTGATCCCCTTATCCAGGAGAGATCTGTCAACCTAAAGAAAGGAGTTAGTTTACACTTGCTTGCTGTCTAAGAAAAGGAGAATATCACTTTACCCCCAGCCTAGCCCTTACCACTCTTCTGCCTTAGAACCAATACACAGTATTGATTCTAAAATGGAAGGTAAAGGTTTAAAAAAAAAGAAAGAAAGAAAAGGAGAATATCTAATGTGCAGTGGAACATTAGAAGCCAGGAGCCACAGTGGATAGATCTCTGGACCTGCAGTCAAGAACCTTCCATCATTGTCTCTTTTCTACTACATTAAATCTAAATTTCTTGCTCTGGCTTTCAAAGTCCTTCACAAGACTACAAATAGTTAGGAGAAATGTTCTCTAAAGAGTTCAGATGCTAAATCTGCCACAGAAAGCTGTGTGACTGAACAATTCATATCTTCTCTCTGAACTGTTCTTTTCATGCACAAGCTGAGTCAGACTAGATAAGGTCTCCTGTCCCTTCCAGCTATAATGTTCTAAATCCTAACCAGGATGTTCCCCGCTGTTTCCTATTATTCATTCTCTTCTTAATTCACTATGGAGGCCAAGGAAAGGATGATCTAGGCCAGGGATGGGCAAACTTTTTAAAGAAGTGGACAAAGGAAAGTTTCATTGTACTGTATCCAACTCATTGTATTCATCAGATTAGGAATAATGTCCCAGCTGAATAGAACATTTCAGGGGGCCACATCTTGCCTGCTGGCCATAGTTTGTCAATCACTTATCTAGGCTATCACAGGCATCTTAAGTAAAGCCATGGAGAGAGATTTTGTCTATCCTGGGCTTCTTCTATTCCCTCATGTGCTAAACACAGAGAAATATTTGTTAAACAGAACTGAATTGAACTGGATTTCCCACTGTCTCTGTGAATTTTAAGAAGAGGATAAGTAGAAGAGATGACAATATGCTGTTTTCGGAAAAGATATGGAAAAACAGAGCAGTGTAATGAGAGGCCAACTAGCCAACCCCTACCACCTCAGGAATCCCCTCTATAATACAGAGGCCATACAATATGCTCTTATACATCTCCAGTGTGCCTACTACCTCTCCAAACAGTGCTAATAGTTAGGGAATTTTCTCTTAAAAGTATAAACCTAAATCTGTCTCTTTGTAACTTTCATGACTTTGTCTCTAGTTTTTTCCCATTGGGAGCAAGAAAAACAATTCCCCTAAATTTAGCTGATCTCATATACTGACACACCATGCCTCATCCCATCTAGTCATTCATCGAGATTCAGGTCCTACCCAGAGCCACCATTTGTGATCTGCCCTGCTAGCAGATATGTGGAATCAGTACTCTTGTTCAGTGGTTTCAGTCGTGACTAACTCTTTATGACCCTGTTTGGGGTTTTCTTGACAGAGATGCTGGTATTAGTTTGTCATTTCCTTCTCCTGTTCCTTTTACAGATGAGAAAACTGAGGCAACCAGGGTTGAGGGACTTGCTCAGGGTCACACAGTTACTAAGTGTCTAAGGCCAGATTTGAACTCAGGAAGATGAGTCTTCCTAATTCTAAGCCCAGTGCTCTATCCACTGCACCATCTACTTGCCCTGATCAGTTCCCTTAGACCATGTTTTTCACCTCTTGTTTAGAGAGAAATAATCAAATAACTAATTCCAGTTCTCCTGGAAAATAATGACAATCTCCTCCTCTATGGTTCTATCACAATGCTTGTGACTATCTAGATTATATCTCTCTTCCTGGACCACCACTAACCAGTAGGTATTGTATGACTGAATAGAATGTAAACTCCTTGAGGGCAAGGACCATCTGACTTATATTTATGATTAACAGAGGCTAGCATAGTATCTCATAATAATATGTTTAATGGATGTTTATTTATTTATTGTTTATTTATTAATGGATTGATTTATTGAAATTGAGCTCCTCCTTCATATTATATGTTTATATGAGTAAACGGATCATATCTCTTACAAGTTTTCTCTTCTCTAGCATGATTATATTTAACTCCTCCATCTGATCCCAAATCTAGCCAATAAAGGGGTTGGGGTAGGGAGGAAGATAGAGAGATGACATAGTGGAAAAGATAAAACATGCTCACAAATCATTACAATACATAGCAGTATGAGATAAGAGAGATGGATGCAAATGTTCAAAACAGTCCCCTAGTTTTCTCACTGTGATGGAAGGTGAGCCAAATAAATCTTACCAGTGACTTAGCAGAGGCCAGAAAGGGCAAATTGATCTAGCAAAAGCTCAATTAAAAGAATCAGAGTTTCAGATTCCTTATATGAGTAAGTTCAAAGAAAAAAGTGATGATAGGAAAGAAGAAAGTGGATAATGGCATTATATTGGCAGGAAGGTAAATCTATATGCAGTAATTTGCCAAAAGATTCCCCACCTTGAAATATCTTCCTTCCTCTTAGCTATCTTTAAGGGAATACAGAATAGACTTCCTAACTATACTACATGAGTTGAATGGTGCTGGTCAGGGCACTCTTTCCTAAATATCAATATCAAAAGTAGTCCCAGTACCTAGATGTCCCCCCCCAACCCAAGAACTTCTACTGTTTCTAGTCTTTCCCCCTTTTTCTACTTTTAATTATTTTTAAATCAATAAGTATTAATTTTTCTCCTACTCCTGCTCTAAGTGACAAGAAAAAATTAAAACAAAACCCTATTAACAAATATGTATAGTCAAGGGAGACATTCCAACATTACCCATGTCTAAAAAACTATATTATCTCATTGTGCACCTTGAGCCCTTCACCTCTCTGTTAGGAAGTTCATAGTTTTTTCAACAGCCCTCTGTAGTAACTATAGGTCACTGAGCTTAATCAGTTTTTTTAATTTTTTTTATTTTTTAGAAAAATTTTCCATGGTTACATGATTCATGTTCTTATTTTCCCCTTCATCCCCTGACCTCCTCCCCCACCCCATAGCCAATGCACATTTCCACTGGTTTTAACATGTGTCATCAATCAAGACTTATTTCCATATTATTGATAGTTGCATTGGTGTGCTCATTTCGAGTCTACATCCCCAATCATGTCCGCCTCAACCCATGTGTTCAAGCAGTTGTTTTTATTCTGTTTCCTCTCCTGTAGTTCTTCCTCTGAATGTGGGTAGCGTTCTTTTCCATAAATCCCTCAAAATTGTCCTGTGTCATTGCATTGCTGCTAGTACAGAAGTCCATTACATTCGATTTTACCACAATGTATCAGACTCTGTGTACAAAGTTCTTCTGGCTCTGCTCCTTTCACTCTGCATCAATTCCTGTAGGTCTTTCCAGTTCACATGGTATTCCTCCAGTTTATTATTCCTTTGAGCACAATAGTATTCCATCACCAACAGATACCACAATTTGTTTAGCCAGTCCCCAATTGAAGGACATACCCTCATTTTCCAGTTTTTTGCTACCATAAAAAGCACAGCTATAAATAGTTTTGTACAAGTCTTTTTATCTATTTAATCAGAGTTCTTAAGTTGTTCAAAGTTGTTCACCTTTTGAGCATTAAAAATCCCTATTAAAATACAAATGTTCCCAGAAGAGGTAAAGTCCTAATCATCTTAATAGGCATTAGCTTGTTAAATACTGAGAATGTTGAGGCTGAAACCCTGACGGACTGATAAAGATAATCATTAGCATGTTGGCATATCAAGGGATAGCAGAGGGAATGGGAAGCTAGTAAGAAGTCCAGAAATAAGGAGAAGGGTACATTGGGTGTCTGATAAAAAGAAACTATGTTTGCTTCACAGTTTTGTCAAGGCTTTGCCACTTTTCCACATACAAAGCAGGATTCTGGTTGAACAATCCTAAAAACCCAATAAGGAAAATAACTCAACTGGGTGCAGGGTCAGAAATAGAGAGGCTACCACCAGTGACCCTAGGGAAAGAATAAACATTTATGCTGGAGAATCTTGAGTCAAATTAAGTGGAAATGAACTGAATTACTGTTTTTTGGAAACTTGCTCCAATAACAATAATTTGTGGTGCTATGTAATGCTCAAATACTGTAAGTGATCAATCAACATTTTTTTACTTGAGTTGAGAGATGGAGCTTTATATAGCTTTTTTTTTCCAGTGGATCAAATAGATAATAGGACATAGATGCCTCTGTATGGTGTTCTCTTTTGTTTTGTCTTGTCCTAGATCTTGGGGGGTGGCTGTCAGGGGAAGAGATATAGAAAAACAGAGACAGAAAGAAGAGGAGAGAGAGAGAGACAGACAGACAGACAGACAGACAGAGACAGAGAGACAGACAGAGACAGAGAGACAAAGAGAGACAGAGACAGAGACAGACAGAGAGACAGAGAGAAATAACTGCCAGTTTGCCATATAATTTCATTAAGGTGGCATGAAGATAATAAATCCACTGCCTCTGTCTGAGCCCTAATAGAGACCAAAAGGCTAGTTTACACCATGGTGATCTACAGCAGAGGCCAGAGAGATGGCCCTGCATTTGAGTGATTTACACCATTTTGAAGCTTGTAAAATGGATGATCCCATCATCTTTTTCTCCCTCCCCAGCAGCTCCCTGCTCTACTTCCACTCTCCCCCACCCCCACCCTTTTATTAACTTCTGAAGGCAAAGTGCTTCTTAGAGACAGAAAGAACCTGGGAAGCAGAAAAGGAATCAGTAACCAATTGCAAACCTGACAACTTCTCTTCTTCCCCTACTTAAATGAATAAATTGGAGAAGGGGTTCTTGCCTTATGTCAGGAGGTCCTTACCACACAAAAATATGCCCCTTCAGTTTCCACACACCCCCATCTCTCCTCCCATGAGGTTATTATGGGAGAGAAAGAGTTCCTTACAATTTTTTAATCATTGTCTTCTTAAGGGTTTTTCTCTGTGGTTAGAGGGTAGATGGAAGAAAATCTCTCCCTGATTCCCTTCCCTTCCCTCTTTTAAGCCTATTTTCCTATTTAACATAACAAGGGCTTTGATTTGGATCAAACAAACCAAGGGGGCAAATGCCATCCTTACTGCACCCTCCCCCCAAATGATTTGTATCCTACATTTGAAGTACTGATCTAATCAATCCATAGGTTTGTAGGCAGCAGAAAGAGCCATGAGAGTCATTGAATTTTGGTTCAATGAACATTCATTTGGGCAAATAAGCAATTTTGTTGTCTTTTGTTCCCCTTTAAAAACATCAATGAAGTGTCCAGCAGTTCCGCTGACAGCACATATCACATTTCATTGCAAAGAAGAATGTCACTTTTGGAACTATTTATATCTGACCCCAGATGTTCCCTATTTCTGCTTTATAGGAACTTCTGAGTAACCCCCATGACACAGTGTACTTAACACAACTCCACAAAAATGTGGAAAAGACCCTTTGTAAAAGAAAAAAATATAACTGATAAATATGGGATTTGGCTGGCAAATAGCCAAACTAAAAGGAGACCTGGTTCTTACTAGCTGAATGACATTAGGCAAGTCATTAAACTTAGCTGAATCTATATTTTGTCTTCCATATAATGAGGGGCAATTTACCAGTCCATTTTGTTATCCCACACCTCTGAAACAAATTAGATGTAATGAAGCTCTGGGGATACCCCAAAACTTACAGAAGTGGTCCCCTAGGAAAAGCCAGGTTCAAGATACCATGTGGGTTTACATCTACTCAAAACCTGCTTCAGAGGAGTGATAATCAGAGACTCATTTATAAGGACTTGAAAAATGAGGGAGAGGAGAGAAAGTAGAGGCTAGTTAGAGTCTGCTTTTTTTCTGGGAGTTTAGCTATGAAAGAGAACTAATGACTCGAGTCATTAGAGAGTTAAGCATTCTCCCTTCTTAGCACCACATTTTTTCGTGAAGAGGAACAAAGTTCAAGCAGTAACTTGGGATCACCAAATCGTAGATTTAGAGTTAGAAGAGAATATTATAAATATTTCTGTATCACCTACTGTGTTCCAGGCACTGTGCTAGGCACTTTTATTTTTACAGAAATACTTTCATTTTATGTAATCAGAAGAGACATTAAGGATCATCTATTCTGATTCCCTCAATGTACAAACGAGGAGACTGAGCCAAAGAGAAATGAGGTCATTTGGTCATGGTCACCCAGGATTAACACTGATATTGTCTGACTCCAACTCCAGTGTTCTTGGTAAGGAAGAAGCTGATAAAAATTTTTTAAAACTCTGGATTAGAAGTCATAGAATAATAGAATAGCAGGGCTTGGACAACAAGCTTCTAAGTTCCCCTCTAATTCTAAAGTTCTTTCAGTCTCTAATAATAAAATCCAGAATATCCCAAAGCATTTTCAGGTGTCCATCCAAAAACTCCTGTTCAACTTATAATTGGCTGGCAAACTGAGAGACAACCTGGTTTTGTGGATTGGACTCTAGATTTAGTGTCAAGAAGACCGTAGGTTCGAATCTTGTCTCAGGTACTCATTAGCTGTGAGATGTGGACAAATTTCTTAATTTCTCTGTGCCTCAGTTGTCTCTTATATAAAACAAGGAGGCTGTTCTTGATGACCTCTAAGTTTTTTTCAGTTCAAAATTCATGACTCTATGACAAAACTACATAAGCAATGGAGATGGTGCTAAACCAGGACTAAGTAGAGCTTCATGCATCAAGCCCTCTCTCCATGAACCTTTAGGAATCAACTTTGTGGCAATGAGTAGTTAGTCATGGATGGGGCCAGCTGGAATTTAAGGTCCTCTATATTTTCTCCCCTGCTTTTCAAGTCTCATTTTACACATCTCTTCATTATGTATTCTATGCTCCAGCCAAACCTGATTAATAACTAGGAAGTTGCCATTCTTTCTTGGGGAAAAAAGTAACCTCTCCATTTTTTAACTTTTAAGAGACAAAGAAGTCTTTTTTTCTATTTCATTGATATTAGGGCAGGGAAGCTAGGTGTGCAGGGGATAGAGTACCAAGCCTGGAGTCAAGAAGACTCATCTTCCCGAGTTCAAATCTAGCCTAAGACATTTCCTAGCTTTGTGGCCCTGGGCAAATCACTTAAACCCAACTGCCTAGCCCTCATGGCTCTTTTGCCTTAAAACCAATACTTAGTTTCAATTCCAAGATGAGATGTAAGAGTTTTTTTTAAAAAGGAACAAATTACAATCTACAAAACTTAATTCCTTTTTTAAATAAGTTTCCAGGTTGTTTATTCAAGGAAATATCATATACACAATATATAAGTATTTCAGCCCATGCTAAGATGTGGGGCTAGAAAACAGAGGGGCTAGACAAGAGGATTCAGAACCATTTAAATGACCAAATCAAAGGTAATTGGTACTGTGCCTTTGTCTACTTGGAGAGATATCTCCAGTGTAGCAACCTAAAGATCACTCCTTGACCATAAACTATTTACTTTTTTTAACAGTGATTTTTAGCATAAAAAGGCATAAAGAGAATGGTTATCACAATTTTTCATGATACAAAATAAGAAAGATAACTAACACAATGTATGACAGGATCTGAAACAATCTCAACAGTTTGGAATAGAATATGACAAATAGAATGAATAAAATAAGATGAAATTTAATGAAAATTAACCAAAATTTAGGTTAAAAATAATCATTTTCATGACTATAAGATGGGGAGTGTAAGCATGGCTAGCCAACAGGAATATGAAAAACCTCTGGGGGTTTTAGTAGACAACAAGCTCAACAGAGTCCCATAGTATAAAATAGCAGCTTGGTTAGAGTACCAGGCCTGGAGTCAGGAAGACTTGAGAGTTCAAATCTAATCTCAGACACGTAATAGCTGTGTGACCTTGGGCAAGTCGTTTAACCCTGTTTGCCCCAATTCATTCATCTGTAAAATGAACTGGAGAAGGAAATACCAAAAAACTCCAATATCTTTGTAAAGAAAACTCCAAAAAAAAAAAAGTCATGAGTTGGACATGCCAAAAATGACTGAGCATTAATACCAAAGCATAAAATAGCAGGAAAAAATCTTGAGTAAATCATGTAACAATAAACATAGAAGCAATTTCCAGAATAGGAAAGGCTACAATCCCTCTGCCTTAGGTCACATATGAGGTATTTCATTTGCTTATGGCTGAAAGGAAAGGTAGAAGGCGGGAAGGGAAAGGGAATAAGCCTTTATATAATGTCTATAATGTGCCAGGACTGTGCTTAAACATTTTATAAATATTATCTCATTTGATTTTCACAACAACCATGAGAGGTAAATGCTATTATTAGCCACATTTTATAATTGAGGGAATTGAGGCAAATAGAGTGCAAGTGACTTGACCAAGATCACACTGCTATTAAGTTTTTGAGACTTGATTTGAACTCATGTTTCTCTGATCCCAAGGTTAGCATTCTATCTACTTTGTCGTTAGCAGTCACATTTTTTGGAAGCATTGTGAAAAATTGAAGCATATCCAAAAATGAATGACCAATATGGCGAAGGAAGTGAAAATGTTGCCACGGAGGCTATTGAAATGGAAGGAATTAGAGATATTTATCCTGTAGATGAAAAATATGAGATATGATTATTATTAATAATAATAATAATAATAGCAAACATTTATGTAGCAATTTATAAAGCTTCAAAAGCCCTTCATAAATATTTTGCTTTCATAAAAACCAGGGGAGATGTGTGTTATCATTATCGTCATTTAATAGATGATGAACTGAGACTAATAGAGGTAAGTTACTTTCCTAGGATCACTCAGCTAATAAGTTTCCAAGGCCAAATTTGAGTTCAGGTCTTTCTGACTCCATTTCTACCTGACTATCCACTATGCCATTTAAGATCTTCAGGTAACTAAGGAATCATATGAAAAGGTTGTGTTTTTCTTGGCCCCAGAGGGCAGAATTAGGAACAAAGAGTTGGAGTTTCATATTGTCAGATTATGAATCAAAATAAGGAAAAACTTACTATTGATTAAAGTTATCTAAAAGTAGAATGGACACTCAGGAAGTAGACTTTCCCATTGCCAAAGGTCTTCAAGGAGAAAATTGAAAACCACTTTTTAGGAAAGGTGTGAAGGAGATTTCTATTCAGGTTTGAATTGGACAACATAAAACATTTATGATATAAAAAAGCATTACTAATTATACTAAAACAATAGTTTGAAAAAGACATGATTTCCTTGGTTTGAGTTGTTGTTGTCTGTCCTTCATTTCGAAGAGGACCAGTTGACATCCCTGGGTGATGCATTAACTTGTGCATGAATTGGATTTAAGTGGGACAGAATTGAGCGAAATCATCAGCTTTGCTCTCTCTTGCAGTCATTGATGTCCAGTGGCAAGACAAAAATCAGGACAACTGACTATGGCTCGGGTGGTGTCTTACCTGTCTGATCAAGCTCAAGTGCTCCACAGCTCCTGCTTCGGCCACCTTCATGGGTTGTACCCTCTCCATCAGTACGGACACGAGGTGATAGTTCAGTTCATGCCTTATTAAAACATTTTTATGAGTTGCTATATCCAAAATAAATCTTTTTTTATCTTGTTTCCCAACTTTTAAGTGAAGAAACCCTCCACACTTAACCAGTCTGGTCTTTGAAGGCTCATCAGGTTTCTAACCACAGTGTGACTAGCCAGAGTCTCATAGCTCATAGCTCTGTGTTACTCCTTTCCCACCACAAATTTAATGTCCATTGCTGACAAGTTGTTTCTGCCTCCAGGGCCTCTGGGTTCTATTCTATAAAAGCAATATGTTTCTATGTCACTCTTCTCTTGGCTAGTTAACTTCATAGTAACACACATTCACAATCAACAACAGCCAGGGGAATAAAACCATAAATGTCAGAAGCAAGGGAGGTGGATCTTAGAACAAAGACTGTTAGAGCTGAAGTACCTTAAAATATAAAATTAATTCAATTCAACAAAATGTTTATTAAACAACTACTGTGTTTCAGACACACTGCTTATTCCTGAGGATACAAAGATAAAAAAAAAACTAACATGATCCTTGTCCTCAAGGAGGGAAGGATCTATTTTTAAGGAGGAAACATAATGTATATAAATAATTGTGAAACAAAATAATTTCTCAGTGTTTTGAGCTAGAAGCAACATGAGAGTTCATCCAACATGATCCCCCTCATCTTATAAATGACTTAATTGTCCTCCAGAGAAATTAAGTTGCCTGTTTTAGGGCACGAATGTGGTTATGAACCCATGTCTTCTGACTACCAAGTTAATATTCCCTTTCTACTTTGCCATATGAAAAAGGCATGAGAGAAATCCTGACAAAATGAATTAAGAAAATTTGAGATGCAACATATCACTTTCTATTGGAGAAATTAGAGGTTTCCTGGATGTGGTGGTCCCTTAGAATACTAAATACATGATGCAGAACTAAAAGAAAAATTGGGCAGCTAGGTGTGAAGGGTTTCTTCACTTAAAATCTTTATAAGTTCAAATCCAGCCTCAGAAACTTACTAGCTGTGTAAACCTGGACAAGTTGTTTCATCCAATTTGCCTCAGTTTCCTCATCTGTAAAGTGAGCTAGAGAAGAAAATGGCAAACACACTAGTATCTTTGCCAAGAAAACCCCAAATAGGGTCACAAAGAGTCAGATTTAACTGAAAACCACTAAAAAATGGAACTTAAAATGTAATCCATAGAGTGCAGCATGTAAGAACAGAAGAGGAGTATGGTGACTATGGATTCCAACACCCTCATTTGACAGATAAGGAAACTAAGGCTCAAAAGCAATAAGTGCTTTCCCTAAGTGATATACAGTGATAGGTGGTAAAGTCAAGAAGATGGCTTCAAATTCAATGCTTTTCCCTTACACCAAGTAGAGCATCATATTGCTTCTGGGCATTTTGTGTTTACATAAACAAAAGCAAACAGAGAAAGGGTAGGGAGGAGGAGAGACATTGATTCTGACTCACCAGGCAGCTAGCAAGTCTAATAGGGAATGAAGAGGCAATCGGCAGCCAATGAGCCAAGATACCCAGGGCAGGACTAATAGACTTGGTAAATAGGTTATAATTATGTCTGCCATGACTCTTGGGCACTCAGAAATCCAAGAAGGCATCCTCCCCGACAGGCCGAGCCTCCAACAGGCACAATCATTAAGAATTGTGAAATCCTCCCCCACACTCTCAGATATAGGGAAAGAATTTTATTGTTACTATTTTCAGGCCAGAGAATCTACATTTTGTGCTATAGATCTGGAAAAGTAATTTGGAGAAGAATAAAAGAAAATAAATTTTTCTTAAACCCTTATTTTCTGTCTTAGAATCAATACTGTGTAATTGGTTCCAAGGCAGAAGAAAGGCAAGGGCTAAACAACAGGATTAAGAGACTTGCCCAGGATCAAACAGTCAAGAAGTGTCTGAGGCCAATTTGAACCCAGGATTTCCTATCTCTGAGCCTGGCTCTCAATCCACTGAGCCACCTAGCTGTTCCCAGGGGGGAAAAAATTGTTTTTTAATTTGGAATATTCTTTGGAGTTGTTTTTGTTTGGGTTTTTTTTTAATCCTTTATATCTCATTTTCCTTCTGATGGCATTTAATTTAATGAAAGGTGTTTTGGATTTAGCAGACATTGTTCCTCATGGCCTAGAATAGCCTTCTTCCTTTTCTTCACTTCAGGAATTCCTAGCCATCTTTCAAAATCTTACTCTAATGCTCCACTGAGGGATAGATGTGTCAATATCTAAACTTTGTACTTTTCCCTTAAGGGTTTAGAGAAGGAAGGATTTGGGTTAGACTGAAGACTGGATAGAATTTATATAGGCATAGAAAAAACTTGAAGAAAAGAAAAATGCTAAGCACATTCTGAAGACAGAAGATGCTCTGCCCCACACCCCACTGCTTCATTGTCATCCAAAGTTTTCCATTCAATTGCTCCAACATTTATTAAGTATTTGTTTAGGGAAAGCCCTGCATGTATCTATCCTAATACAGATAAATGCCACGTTTAGATTTAAACACTGCCCTGGCTTCATAGAACTTAAAATCTAAATACTCAAGAAGAGGGCATAAAGCCAAGAAGGAAGCTTGGTAGACTACATAGAGATTCCCAGTGTATTCTCGTTCAAGGACTAACAGGGGATGTGACTATTTTTAAAAGTCAGGCTCCTTGCCTCTCATCCTAAATGAAAGGTAGAGCTCCAATCTCATGAGAAGCAAAGATGCTGAGAGATCATGGTGAGATCTTCCTCCACTCAATCAGAAGTGATCCCAGCAACAGACAATCTAACAACTACTCCCCAATTTCCAATCCCCACACCCATATATTTGCATGCTTGTCCACTTGCACAGCTCTTTCCTGCCTTTAGGATGAGTAGGAGAGACTTGGATTTTTTTCTTTCTTTTTTTTCCTTTTTGTTCTGTTTAACTGATGAGTTTAGTTTTGTATTACAAATATTTACAGAATGCTCCCACTTCAAGAGAGATCTCTTAGAACAAAGTAAAACCGTGAAGTCTAACTAATAAATAATATGATGAAATTATCTGAAAGTGATGTGGGACCCTAGGGTTACCCTATACCACCGAATTATAGAAGTGTTTCAGGCCAAACTGTAAGCAGGAAAATTCCTTGGCTTCCTTGCATTCTTGTTAAGACTAAAGAAAGGGTTGGCCTGGACTTCAAAGGCTAATGATAAGAAAGACCCTTGAGAGAATATATCCTCCTTGGGTGTCCTTTAAGTTTTGAGATGGACACAGACATACACCTCCAGGCTATGCTTTGATACCATCAGGTTGTATCTAAGACATCTATGTGTCCCCTAAACTATGAGGGTCACCCCCATGTCTTCAGGCTGACCCTGTCAGATGAGCAACCCCCCTTTCCCCTTCACTCCTCCCATCCTAGTGCATACCCTCCTCAAGTCACTTATTGCCTGTTATAAAGAGTATAAAGACCCCAGAATTGATATCCTTGAGGAGGCAGCTTTCTCTTTCCATCTACGCTGTCCTCCCAACCAAATTCACCATGAAGTCCAAATTAATAAATTTCTCTTTTTATTTCTAAGCTAAGTTTTGGAGTCTTGCATTCTTGCAAAGGGTACCCTTCCCAAACCCCAGGGGTTCACCTCAAGTCCTCTGCAACAAAAGTATGTGCAACATTTCATTTTTATAATACTTCCTATCTCTTTTTTTCCCAAAAGATCAGAATATCTATTTTTGTTCCCTCCCATCCCCCACTTCATTGAAAAGAAAGAAACTAAAACAAATTTGGCATAATCATTATGTATAAAGGAGCTAGGTGGCACAGTGGATAGAGTACATGGCCTAGAGTCAGGAAGATTCATCTTTTTGAGTTTAAATCCAACCTCAGACACTTACTAGCTGTGTTACCTTAGGTAAATCACTTAACCCTGTTTGCCTCAGTTTCCTCACCTGTCAAATGAACTAGAAAAAGAAATGACAAACCACTCCAGGATCTTTGCCAAGGAAACTCCAAATGGGGTTACAAAGAGTCAGATATGATTTTAAAAAAGAACTGAACAACATAGCCAAGCAATACCTCACAACTTCTACAAACATAAGCCTCAAATGAGTATGTGACCTAAATACAGTG
This sequence comes from Gracilinanus agilis, assembly GCF_016433145.1. Lineage (NCBI taxonomy): Eukaryota > Metazoa > Chordata > Mammalia > Didelphimorphia > Didelphidae > Gracilinanus > Gracilinanus agilis. Next base: position 687,253,459 of record NC_058130.1, on the reverse strand, counting down.
GATTACTGGCAAATGTTTAACAGCAAAAATCAAGGAGGAAGGAGGCGGGAAGTATTCGCGACATACTTTTAAGTTTAATCTACTATTATTAGGCATTTTCTCCATTTTCTTAAGTCTTGACAATCAAAAAACGACAACAAATGAATTATAATTGGTGCTGTTTGCTGATTTCTATGGTATAAATGCTTATCCTGAAAATTGCAACAATTGGCAGAGCGATTCCAGCTAGCTCCAGCATGCCCTTGCCTAAATGTAAAAAATTAAATCATAAAGAAATTAGAAAAAAAATGGAAAATCACCTGTCATATCTATGGATAGGAAATAAGTTCATAACCAAATAAGGACTGAAGAGGATCCTAGAAGACAAAATGAATGATTTTAAGACTCTTTTCAAATGAAGGGGTGTCCCTCCATTTGGGGAGTAGCTGAATAAATTGTGGTATATGCTGGTGATGGAATACTATTGTGCTGTAAGGAATATGATGAGGAGGATTTCTATATGAACTGGGAAAACCTTAATGAACCAATGCAGAGTGAAATGAGCAGAACCAGGAGAACATTGTACACAGAAAGTAAAACATTGTGGAACAATCCAATGTAATGGACATTGCTACTAGGAGCAATGCAACAAGCCAGGACACTCCTGAAAGACTTATCTAAAAAATGCTATCCATATTTAAAGAAAGAATTATGGGAGTAGAAATACAAAAGGAGAACATATGACATCACTTATCACATGTATATATGTATATATGTATATGATTTGGGGCTTGAATTTTAAAAATCATTCTATTAGCAAAGATGAATAATATGGAAATAGGTATCAAGTGATAACATTTTAACAACTGGTTGGAATTGCTTGTCAGTTCTGAGCGGGTGGGGGGAAGGAAGAGGGGAGGAAAAGAAAATGAATCATGTAAACACGGAAAAATATTTTAAAATAAAAATTAAAAAGAAAACACTATCTTTTCAGACCCAGTCATATCATATCAATATCAATATCAATAGACTTAAGAGTCTATTGAGTCTAGCCCCACCCCTTTTTTTTTTTACTGATGACAAGAGTTAAAAGATATACCCAGGGTCACAGAGAGAAACCAAATCTTCCTGACTTTAAGACCAGTGATCTCGCCACAGTGACATGCTTATATAATCCTTGAATCAAAATACACAGAAGATTTCAGTCCTGTCCTGCAGGCATCAATCCTAGCTGCACTCCAATTCCTTGGGTAAGAGGATATTATGCTCATGGGAGAATAATATATACTTAGATCACTCACATTCTTATATTATATGCTAAGTACTCAGGTATGAACAAAGTATGACATGAAATCAAAGGGAAGACTTTTTATCGAGAGAGAAAAAGAGTTGTCTTCATAGAGAAGGTTGCATTTAAACCTTTTCAATGGAGGTCAAAAATCAAGAGATGAATAGGCTCATGTGAAAATTATTATTATTATTATTATTATTATTATCCAACTCTTATACAGTGCCTTACATTTTATAAAGTACCTTACACATATAAAGACAATGGATTTTCCCCAATAAAATTCTCATTTTACAGTTGAAGAAAATGAAGAATGTCCATGGTCACATAACAGTCCGAGCTGAAATTTGAATTCAGGTCTTCCTAACTCAAAATCCAACATTCAATCCACTTATAATATACTGACACAAACTTCTCCATGCCCCTTTTTTCCTTTCCTCCATTGTCTCCCAATGATTTATAGTTTTACTTGCTTTTCTCCCCTTTCCTGCTTCCCTCTCAAAGTAAATAGAGTTTGTCCCTAGACTCAGAAGACATCATCGGAGCTGAGCAGGTAAAATTCACAAGTGCAAGAATTTTTGTCTCTCTGGCTTTGAAATGAAACTTGAGGCAGTTTTATAGGCAATTGCATCATCTTTATTAAGACACAGATGTGGTGTGTTCTAAGCTCACAGTGTATAAAGCCCTCACAATGAATGTCTCCTTCTTTCCTTCTCATAACGTACAAACAAACCCTCAGAATCACATCCTTATACAAGCAGCCTGGGGACTCACAAATACTAGATCTGGTCCTCCCCTGGAACCTGTAAAAGTCTAATTCAGAGGAAGGTGTCAGCCCAACCATCTATAAGGAATAAAACCTTCATATCCTCCTCTTATTCTAGAGTAGTGTTTCTACAGCATTTTCATTGTCTTATCTATTCTTTTTCATAGTCATATCTATCTTATCTCTCTAACTCTTTCAAGTGTATGAGTCTTGTTTTCTACAACTGCTCTGTCAGGGAAGTGATTGTCCCTAAGAATTTTCTTGGAATCTGCCCCTGAGCACAGGACCCACCAATAGTAAGTACTCCACAAACAATTGATGAATGAGTGAATGAATAAATGAAGTAGGAAAGATGGAAACTTGGAAAAAACAAGACTACTTCAGAAAGTTCAATATGAGGGTAGGGTTTCCTAGCTCAAGATTCTCCAGGAGATGCAGCCTCATCTACAGTCTATAGCATAAAATTCTGATAACACTAATTATTTCATAAAGAAGAAAAAAATAGAACCTGCCTAAAGATAATATGGCTGCATGGGGAACTTATCAGTCGTTAAACATTTATTCAGTGCTTGGAGGGCTCCAGACACTATACTAGGTATTTTACTAGGTGCTGGAGATTCAAAACTATGAAACAGTCCCTGCCTAGTCCTCTTACATTTTAATTCTCTCCAAATCTTCTGTAGTCTAGTAGCACTGACCTTTATGCTATTCTTCACATGCATGGATTAAATTTATTCTGTGTGGACCCAAATGACAGACTAAAAAACAACTAATGGAAGTATCCAAGAAGCAGATTTCTAAGACAAAAAAAAAAACCTGTTTGCAATTAGAACTGTCCTAAATTTTGTTCCCCCTCTCTAAGGGTATTCAAGTGGAAGGTCTATGACACTTTCTATATGTTGTAGTTGGGATATTTCTTCAGATACAGATTGAACTTGAAAACCTTGATGCTATTTTATGATTGTAAGAGGCTATGTGTCATAGTGAATGGCTAGAGGGTCAACATTAAAACTAAGGATCATGTCCTGTCAATATAATACATGTTATTTCCACATAACCATAGGAAAGTCATTTAAATGTCCATCACCCCATGCAAATCACTAAGACTATTAAATTACAGATGAGTGTCAGTTTGCCTTGGTGAAGGATTTTCTACTATACACACAATGCCTGTAACAAAGTAAGTAAATAATGTTTGTTGTTGATTGATTACAGAGATAAAATCACATACCATATAAATCTGTGCCCAAAAAAGGAATTAATAATAAGATTAATGACGCATACAAAAATATTTATAGCAGGTTTTTTTTTTGTCGTGACAAAGAATTGAAAACTATGGGGATGTCCATCAATTGAGGAATGGCTGAACAAATTGTGGTACATATTGGTTATGGTATACTATCATGCTATAAAAAATGATAGACAAGAAGATTTCAGAAAAAGCTGGGAAAATCTGAAGGAACTGATGCCGAGTGAAATAAGTAGAACTGGGAGAACATTGTACATAGTAAAATATTACATGATGATCAACTATGAAAATTTGGCTACTCTCAGCAAAGTAATGATCTGGGACAATTCTGAAAGACTTATGATGAGAAATGCTGTCCACCTCCAGAGAAAGAACTGTTGGAGTGAGACGGATGCAGATCAAAACACTCTCACAACAGTATATTTATGGTCTTAGTTTGGGGTTTTGGTTATGTATGAGTGTGCTCTTACAACAATGACCAATATGGAAGTGTATTTTCTATGATAACAAAAATAAATTGTTTTAAATGAAATACAAGTAAAAAAAACATACCAAACTAAAAAAATAAAAGCAAGGCAGCTGTTCTACTACAAAGAGCACTTGCTTTCCAGTTAGGAGGCTTAAGTTTCAAGATGAAAAGTCTTCAGGCTAAGGCTTATTGACCACTGTTTAGATTTCTGAGAACTCTGAATTCAATTTAGTGCTCCTTCCAAGGCTACTTCCCAAATCCCACAAACACTGGCAGGCCCAAGGGGACAATTACTCTCACTGATATCATTCATACTTGTAGGAGTAATCCTGAGGGTCTGAGGTTTTTTTTCCAATACAATCACTCTCAAATCACTATTAGGTGTGCTTCTCATTGATTACTAACATCCACATTTAATTAGCTCTAGCAAGGGGATATTTACTGGTCAAAATAACACATAGAGAACATTATGAGTTGTTAAATAGATAACTGATTGCATTAAATTAAAAGGTTTCTGCACAAACAAAAGTAATGCAACAAAGAATAAAAGCCAAACAACAAACTGGGGGAAAAATTTATGGCAAGTCTCTCTGACAATGGTTTCATTTCACAAATATATAGAGAACTGAGACAAATTTACAAGAATACAAAGCATTTCCTTTTTGATAAATGGTCAAAGGATATGAACAGGTAATTCTCAGATGAAGAAATTAAAATTATTTTCAGTCATATAAAAACATGGTCCAAATCACTTTTGATTAGAGAAATGAAAATTTTAAATTTTAAAAATTCTGAAGTACCACCTTACAATCATGAGAATTAACATGAGAAAAGAAGAAAGTGATAAATGTTGAAATATATGTGGAAAAATCAAGACACTAATACATTGCTGGAAAAGCTGTGAACTGATCAAGTATTCTGGAGAGCAATCTGGAACCATGCCCAAAGGGCCATGAAATTGAGCATGCCCTTTGACCCAACAATATTATTAGATATGGTTCCTGAAATAACATATTTTAAACCAAACAGAATTTTTGTTGCTCTTAAATAAAACAGTTAAAACAGAAAAAAAAAAGATATGGTTCCTGAAGAGATTTTAAAAAGGGAAAAAGAACCTACCTGAACAAAAATATTTTTAGTAGCTCTTTCTGTGATGGCCAAGAACTAGAAACTGAAGGTGTATCCATCAATTGGGGAATAGCTGAACAAGTTGTGGTATATATTTGTAATGGAATAATATTGTGCCATAAGAAATGACAAAAAAAAATGATCACAAAAAAAACCTGAGAAGATTTATATGAAATGATAAAGTGAGCAAAACCAAAAGAACACTGTACACAGTAACAACAATAATTTGTGAATGACTTTTACTGTCATCAATAAGGCTAGGCTCCAGGACAATTCCAAGAGACTCATGACAAAAAATGGAATCCACTTCCATAGAAGAAATAGAGACCCGGGGGGCAGCTGGGTCTCTCAGTGGATTGAGAGTCAGGCCTAGAGACGGGAGGTCCTAGGTTCAAATCCTGCTTCAGACGCTTCCCAGTTGTGTGACCCTGGGCAAGTCACTTGATCCCCATTGCCCACCCTTACCATTCTTCCACCTAGGAGCCAATGCACAGAAGTTAAGGGTTTAAAAAAAAAAAAAAGAAAGAAAGAAATAGAGTCCCAATGAATATTGAAACATTCCATTTTTATTTCCTCCGTGAATTTTTCTCTAGTGAATTCAGTATGTGTCTTCTTTCACAACATGACAAACATGGAAATATGTATTGTATGATACTGTATGTAAAACCCATATTATATTACCTTCCTTCTTGGGGAGGGAGGTGGGATGAGAGGGAGAGAAAGAAAATGGATTGCAAAATGTCCAAAAACAAATATTGAAAAATTGTGTTGATGTGTAACCTAGAAAAAAAATGAATTATTATGATAAAAAAAATATTTAAAAGTCATATTGACTTAAGTGGTATAGTAAAAACAGTTGGTAGAGAAACATTTCCTCCAAAAATGGGGAGGGACATTGTCCCTTGGACACTTGAGGTCATTAGGAAGAGTCCTAGGCTCAGTCCTAGAAAGTAAGTCCTTGTTTGCTAGAAATCATTTCCTCCCTTCCTTACAATATTTTCCCCAGGTGGGTAAGTTCTCTGCAGGCCTTAGGAGGCCATTGTCCTTGTAAAGTTCTGAAGATGACTTTTCTAACTGCTGCTCTGGGAACATTGGAATATTTCTATCAGCTCTTATGGCCCTTCAAAGTTCACAATGTTTTCCTCTTATCAAAAGTGTAAGAAAGAGGAAGAGAAAAGAAATACTTTCCTCTCAATCCCTTTGCTTTCTTGGAGTTAGAGGCATAATGGTGTATTTCCTCAGAGCACTCCCAAAGTTTAAGTCTTTTTATTGCTGGAATTCCTTCTCTGACATACACGTGTCCAATTCTTTTAACCAACTGCAATACATTTCTTATGTAGCATTATCTGAGTTCATGCAATGGATTTACTAAGCACTTCGTTTCTCTTAAGGTGATTACCATTTCCCCTTAATTAATAATGAACTTGTTCACAACCTAGTTTACATCTTGGAGTAATTATCTTGTACTTGTTCACACTTAATTTAATGATCGCCCCTTTGGTTGATTGATTCTATAAAAATTCAACAAAGTTGACTTTAACTTGTTCATACCTGGTTCACATCTTTGGATAATTGAATCTATAATTCAATCAAAGAGCATTCTATCTGCATGAATGCATCTGTTTAATTGTATTAAATGTTAGCTAAATTCATCATGGTTGAGTGTATTTTAGATTAGATGGCCTTTTAGTCCCATTCCAACACTGAATTTCTATGGTGGAATCTCATTGTGGCTCATATACGTGCTATGTCACCTTTAACAAGTCACTCTGAGGAAATGTATATTGGCAACAAGAGGTGGATGGGAGGAGGGGAGAGAAAGAACATGAATCCTGAAACCATGGAAAAATATTCCTAATTAATTAATTAAGAAATTTTAAGACTAAAAATAAAAACAACCAAGTCACTGAGCTTTAGTTCCCTTATTTATCAGATGAGGATAATTTCTATTCCATCTTCTGATTCTAAGACCAATGAACTTTCAACCATATATTCCACCAAAATGTTGAACGCAAAAACTAGAAAGCCTCCATAGAGGAGATGGTTCTCAGGAAGGAAGAATTTAACTCCAGGAAATATATAGATGCCAGCCACCAACAATCCTTCTAAGCAACTGATCTTTATAGTGGAGTCCAGAATTGATCCAACCATTCTGGAAGGCAACTTGGAATTATGCCTAAATGGATTTAAAAGAATGCATACCTTTTGATCCAGCAATACCACTACTAGGTCTGTATCTCAAAGAAATGAAAAAATGGGAAAGGATTTAGTTATACAAAAATATTTATAGCTGCTCTTTTTGTGGTGGCAAAGAAATGGAAATTAAAGGTATGTCCCTCAATTGGGAAATGGCTGAACAAGCTGTGGTATATGATGATGATGGAATACTATTTACACTATGAGGAATGATGAACAATATGATTTCAGAAAGAACTGGAAAGATCTACATGAACTGATGCAGAGTGAAATAAGCAGAACCAGGAGAACATTGTACACAGTAACTGAAATATTGTGGGTAGATCAATGATGACAGACTTTGCTACTAATAGCAATACAATGATCCAGGGCAATTGTGAGGGACTTATGAAAAAGAATGATATCCACCTCCAGAGAAATAACTGTTGGAGTAGAAATGAAGAGGAAAACATATTTTATCACTGCTTTATTTGGATATATGATTTGGGGTTTTGATTTTACAAGATTTTTCTCTTACCAAGATGAATAATATAGAAATATGTTTTGAATGGTAATACATGTAGTATCCAGTGGAATTGCTTGTCAACTCCAGGAGGGAATAAGGGAAGAGGGAAGGGAGACAGCATGAATCATGTAACTTTGGAAAACTTAAGTGTAAATTTATTGGAATAAAATAAAGATAAAGGTTAAAAAAACAAGAGTAATAAGGAAAAAGTTGGAATTCAGAAATGTCAAATCACCTTTAGATGCCTATATAATCCAGAGGAAATGTTTTATATTCATTTGAACCCAAAAGATAAGATTCCTGAACCTCTTTCGCTGTAGAATATTGACCTTAGAGATCCTCTAGCCTTAGGAATTCATTTTACAATAGAAGAAAATAAAGTTAATGGAAAAAATGACTTCCCAGGATCAGACAGTACTAAGTACTAAGTAGTGGAGATCCAAGTCCCTAAACCCAAGTCCCGGGGCTTTGCTCCCGGAATAGGAGCACCTGCTCCCTCCCTTCACCCTTTCTAAATGCAGCTGCACAAGCTCGGGACGCTGCTTTCCACTTTGCTGTCTGTTGCCCGTCTGTCTTCACCTAAGACTCCCGGAAGTTCGTTTCAGGGCAATCGAGTCAAGTTCCATCCAAGCCATTGATGGTCGGGGACGGTGACGTGACGGGAGAGCTAGGCTGGGCGGAGAGTACCCCGGAGAGGCAGTGCCACGGCGCTCCTGGGAGCCGGGTCTCTCGGCTAAGGGAGTCAGGAGGGGCTGTGAGTGGTGGCGGAGGACGATGCGAATCAGAGGCAGGCACGGCGGCCCCAGGAGCATATGGCCTGTAATTAGCCGCCAAGGAGATGATTATTGTGTCACAAATGGAGAATTATGACTTCAGGTGAGAATAAGCAGCAGGAAACAGGGAGCTCCAAAGGCTCGGAAAATTCTGTTTTCATGCAAATGCCCTCAATAATAATAAACAAAGCCAGACAAAGAGAGACACCCGAGATAATCTATGAGGGGGCCAGTTCCTAAATCAAATGTGCCGGTGCGTGTTTGTTTGTTTTCCACAGGGATTTCCGTGAGGCCCAGCAGGTTTTTAATAACGTTCATCCACAAGTAACATTTAACAAATCTGATTTACCTCAGAGTTCCATTGGGGAGACGGGCCCAGTGAAGGACGAAAGAAAAACATTTGAACGTTGTGGTCCCACCCAGGATGGTTACTTCACAGAGGCTCCTTGCTAGATGTTCCGTGGAGCTGAGTGCCTGGAAATTGTGTCACCCTTACCCAATGATTCCCAGGGTCACTTAAAAGCTCTGTTATCTTTTTTTCCTGACCGTTACAAATTGGGTTTAGGCTAAGAGGGTCTGGGTTCAGATCCCAAATCTTCAATTTATAGCCTGGATGACCTTGAGCAGATGACTTGCCCTCTTTGGGTCACATTGGGAACTGGAGGAGGACTTAAAGGCCATCTAGTTGAATCCCCTCATTTTGTAAATGAGGAACTGAGTCCCACTGAGGTTAAGCAACAAGGTTATCGGAGCAGGGTTTGAACACAAGGTTTCTGACCCCAGAGCCTGTGCTCTTTCCACTGCAGGATATGGTTTCCCATAAAATAAGGGTATTGGTCTAATCTATTCCTAAATCTATGGTGCTGCCTTGTATAGGGATCATTTGTCATTGCGCATTTTTTCTGGGTAACCTTCATACCTGAAATATTCTCCTTCCTCATCTCTGCCTCTAGACTTCCCTAAATTCAAATCCTCACTAAAATTCCATCTTGTACACAAGGCCTTTCCTCAAACCTCTTAATTTTAATTCCTTTCTCCCTTTAAATTATTTCCTGTTTATCCTGTAGATAGCTTATTTTTGTATTAAAAAAAAACAACTAGGAAAAAAAAGTTGAGCAAAAATAATTTAAGAACTACTGGATCACCTAGACATCATGGCTAAAAGGGAAAGAAAAAAGACTAGACATATCATTTCAAGAAATTATAAAATAAAACTGCCCAGTTTCTTAGCAAAGTAGGTATTGAAAGAATCCACCAGCCACCTGAAAGAAACCCCAAAATACAAATTCTCAGGAAATTTATAGCAAAAATCCAGAGCTCCTAGGTCAAAGAAGAAAATTCTACAATTAGATAGAAAGAAAGAATCAAAGTACCATGGATCCACAGTCAAGATCAAACCAGATTTAGCAGGAACAGATAGTTTAGAATATGACGTGGTAGAAGGCAAAAGAGCTAGGCTTACAATCAAGAGTAATTTATCCATCAAAACTGATTAAAATTCTCTAAAAGAAAAATGGAATTTTAATGAAATAGAGTATTTTAGTATTCCTGATGAAAGAAGCAGAACTGGGTAGAAAATTTAACATAAAAATATAGGAGTCAGAAGAAACATAGAAAGGTAAACATGAACATCCAATCACAAGGAACTAAATAAGATTAAACTATTTATTATATTATGTGAGGAGATGATATTTTTCTAATGTCTCAGCAATCTATCATTATTAGGTGTCATAGAGGGAATCTGAGGCAGCTGGTGGCTCAGCGGATAGAGCACAGAGTGTGGAGTCGGGAAGCTCAGACACTTCTTAGCCATCTGACCCTGGCAAGACACTAGACTTCTGTTTTCCTGACAAAAGGATAGACTGGATCCACTGGAGAAGGAAATGACAAAGCCCTCCAGTATCTTTTCCAAGAAAACCCCATGGATAACTATGGTTATTAGAGTCACAAAGAGTTAGACCCTACTGAACAGCAACAACAAAAAGGGAATCTAATTTGATAGAGAGCCTGGTAGTTGTTCTGTTACAACTTGGCAATTTAAAAAGAAAAATGGAAAGAGTAGGGAAGAAGAATGCAGTAAAAGAGAGGATATGGGAGAGTATGAATGAAGAAAATCATCTTGTAAATGAAGTGTAAGTAGAAATGTGTAAAAGCAGGAAAGGAGAAGGCAAAATTAAACCTCACTCATCTGAAACAGTCAAAGAACACATACACAGAGTTGAGTGCAGAAATACATTTCATTCAACTGGGAAACAGGAGGGAAAGGGGCTAAAGAAAAGAGAAGGAATATGAGAGAGGCAGATTAAGAGAAAAACTAGTCAAAAGCAAAACAATCTCTCAAAGAGGAAGCAGGGAGCAGGCCTAAAAACTTTCCATTTTCTCAGAGTGATATGATCCTAAGCAAAATCTGCTCACTACCTTATTGGTCTGAACTCTACAAGTTCCTAACTCAGGCATGGGTCTGTTGGCTTGTTCCTAGTTGAGAGTCAATAAACAGATGTTGGGGGACTATTACTGTGCCACTAATGCAGGTTCAGAATGGTTGGACTTCAGGTTCCCCTTTGATTCTAGGATCCCTTTTGCTCAATGCTTCTGACTCTGGTACTCAATCTCAATTCTCTTCCATTTGGTATGCCCCTGACCAGATCTGACCCTCAGAGTGTCCTCTATCCTCAGTTTCTCCACTATCCCTGATGTGGGAGAAATGCACCCAAGTCTACTGTAGTAGGGTCTCACATTAGGATGGCAGCTTCCTCCAAAGAGTGAAGCTCCCTTCATGGAGTGGCAGCTTCCACACCCTATGGATCAAGGTTAGTATTTACTGGGGTCTGGTAGCTTAGCATCTCCCTTTCCAAACTCAAATGAAGATATGTCATAGGGAATAAGGAGCATGTACAAGATTGGGGGCCCCAGTGCATAGGTTCCATGTTTCTCAATTGTCCACCTTATCATTTGTCAGGGAAAGATCTTGATGCCCTTCCAGAGTGGGGACATGGAGAAGGGATATGATACATTGGAGGACCACTATAAGTAATTAATTATTTTAAGATAATAAAACAGAATAGGTACAGAGCTGGTGCCCAGCATAGAACATTAACAATTTGGTACACAGAGTGGAGAATTGAATAATATACAATTCATGTTTGATTAATGCTGAAACTACAGGTGTTGTGGTTGATGTTTAACCAGGGCTAATGAGTGAGAAAGGCAAGATTTCAGAGTATGAGGTCCTGTTCCTATTACTGCCCCTTACTGCCCGTTGTCTGGCCACATCATCCCCAGTGTCCCCAGTGTCTGCAGACCTCTCTCTCTCTCCATAAGCCTTCTTAGACTTGAGAAAAGTCTTACTATGACTTTTTTTCTGGTTTTTCCCCTTTAGAATTTGTTATGGTAAATTTTCTAAGTCTGTTTGGAGGAGTTTGGTGGGTAAGCGAGGCCTTACTATTTTGTTTTAGCCATCTTGATTCTACCTCCAACTCCTTCATTTTACATAAGAGGAACCATCTCAAAGCAGGGACAGTATAACTACTTGTCAGGAATGTTCTAAAGGAGATTACTACTCAGGTAGAGGTTGGACTAGATGCCCTTTTTTGATCCTTTCCAGTGTTATGATTCTTGGATTCTGTGGGAAGGGAGTAGCTAAGCTAGGTGGCTCATTGAATAAAGAGATGGGAAATCCTGGGTTCAAATGTGGCCTTAGACACTTTCTAGCTGTGAATGAACCTGAACAAGCCACTTAATCTCTCTGTGCCTAAGTTTCCTCAAATATAAAATAGATATAATAATAGTATCTACTACCTCCCAGGACTATTGTGAGAATAAAATGGAGTAAAATTATAAAGCACTTTGCAAACCTTAGAATTCCACGTAAATCCCAGCTATTACTATTGAATGTATTGTTCTCAATGTATTCTTAGGTTTTGTGTCAAGAAAAACCCTCTGACATAAGAATTACAAGGGTATATACCTATGGTCTAAAGACAAATAGCAATTTACTTAAGGTCATAAAGTGAGTTTGTAGCAGAGGTATAGAAGGAATTTGATTAATTGTTATTTATTGGTGGATGGACAAATTGTCAGGAATAAGAAAAAATTAAGTCTCTGTGCTCTCTTGCCTAGGGAAGGATGCCTGCTTGGGGTGTGCAGGAAGGACTAGAACCTCTAGGATTTCCAAGCCCTTTTCAGGGTTGTTCATGCACTTTTGTTTTGTTTTGTTTTGTTTTTTATATTTTTAAACCCTTAACTTCTGTGTATTAGTTCCTTGGTGGAAGAGTGGTAAGGGTAGGCAATGGGAGTCAAGTGACTTGCCCAAGGTCACACAGCTGGGAAGTGTCTGAGGCCAGATTTGAACCTAGGACCTCCTGTCTCTAGGCCTGGCTCTCAATCCACTGAGCTACCCAGCTGCCCCTGTTCATGCACTTTTGATGCCCACTCTTTACCCAAATCTCACCTGTGACTCTAAGAAGCTACACCATGTACAGAATCCACACCTTGGTGAACATCCTGACAAATGGGCTAAACCAATAGAACACAAACCCATTTGTGAGTTAGGGGGATGTCTACCCCAAGCATGCAAAGACCTCCCCCAGTGGAATAGGCAGATTGAAATAATTTGTTCCAATGGCCATGAAAGCAGTTGAAGCAGGCATTGTGGAAGTCTTAGAGCTTGGTCAGACATCAGAGTCCAAAATCATCCACTGCATCCCCAGTCATCCTCAGTCATCCTGACTTCTGCCTTGTCACCGGACCTTGATGATTCTGGAAGAGAAAGTAAAGCTGACAACTCTGTGCAACTCTGCCTTAATTAAATCCAACTCACATTCAAGTCAAGACATTATCCTGGAGATGCCATTGGTCTTCTTGGAAAATGAAGGACAGATAATAAAAAGTTAAAAACATTAAATCTATAATCAAAAGATATAACAAATCCCTGAGTCAAAGAATTTAAAAGGGTTAAAGAAGCCATCTAGTCCAATCTATATCCAAAGGGAATGCCTGTTATGGAATGCCTTAGCTATCTTCTTCCCTGTGCTTGAAGACCTCTACTGACAGGAAGCTCACAACCTCTCAAGACAGTCTGGATCACTTTCAGATATTGAATTGTTAATAAATTTTTTCCTGACATCAAATTTAAATGTATTTCTTTACCATTTCAACTCACTGATCCTCCTTCTGCCCTCTGAGGCTAAATGAAGAATTTCCAGTCCCTCCTCCACATAATCATCCTTCATATATTTGTGATAGGGAATAGAGCACCAGGTCTGGAATCAGGAAGAAAAGTTTAAATCTAGCCTCAAGCACTTACTAGCTCCATGACCCCGGGTGAGTCACTTAAACCGTTTGCTCAATTTAATTGTTTAAACTCAATTTACTCATCTGTAAAATATATATATACATATATATATATATATATAATCTATTTCCAAGGGTTTTTGTGAGGATCAGATAAGATAATTATAAAGTACTTAAAACAGTGTCTAGCACTATATTATAAATGCAGTGATATATAAATGTTAGCTACTACTATTATTATTATCATTAAATATTTAAAGATAGTTAATAGAATGACTCAGAAGGGGTAGGGTTAAATTGTGTTTTTGCTATATAGTACTACTACTATGGAGCAGCTAGGTGGCACAGTGGATAGAGCTCTAGGCCTGGAGTCAGGAATACCTGAGTTTAAATCCAGTTTCAGGCACTTACTAGCTGTGCAACCCCCAGAAAGTCACTTAATTCTATTTGCCTCTGTTTTCCCATCTGTGAAATGAACTAGAGAAGCAAATGGCAAAACATTCCAGTATTTTTTCTCAGAAAACCCCAAATGGGGTCACAGAGTCAGACACAACTAAACATCATCATCACCACCACTACCACTACTATTTCTACTACTACTATTAGTTATATGACCTTGGACAATCTCTTCAATTCTCTGGACTATAGTTTCCTCCACTATAAAACAAGGAGGCTGGACAAAATCAGTGGTTCTCAAAATATTGGACTCCCAAAGGTCCTAAGACACTTTCAGAGGTTCCATGATGTCAAAACTACTTTTAAGATAATACTTGAGCATTTTAATTTCTAATCTGATAAAATATCAGGAGATATTTAAACAAAAATTCTTGCATTAGGGAGGGATATAATAATGTTTTTAGAACATTAAGGGGTTCCAAGTCCACAAAGTTGGAGAACAACTGGTCAAAAGGATTTCTAAGGCCCCTTCCTGCTCTGATTTTCTGGAGTTGGCTTGTTCATAAGCCTCCTTTTCTCTTCAGCAGCCCCTTTCCATTGCTTAGACCTTCATCACTGTCTGACTTTCCATGCTCCCTCTATGCCAAAAAAAGAAATTACAATAGCAAAAAGTTGTTTCTTCACCAAAAATGACTCTTCTTTATGTGCAATTCATTTTCCTTCCCTTTGCCATCTGGGTCTGCTACAACATGACTTGCTTCCCAACTTTCCAAAGAAAAACCTGACTTTTGTTACTTTTGTTTGGGTTTTTTCTTTTCTTCTCTATTTTTGCTTTCTTTGTCAAATTCTTGAACTTGAGTTTACCAAGAAAAGTTGGATACTGACAAGGGATGGCCATGCAGCAACTGAAATCTGCCCAGGGCACATGACCATTGAGTAGCTCAAGCATTTATGAACCAAATCAAACACCTGCTAACTTCTCTAGAATGCTTTTGAGATCTAACATGGAAAGTCCACATGAATTATTTTTTGTGTTATTGGTGGAAGTGTCTGGGATCTTTTTATTGTTTTTTTTATTTGTTTCTTTGTATGTCTCTGATTTGTTCTGTAGGACAGATGGTTGAGAACCTATCTGTACTACTGGGATTTCATACTCATAATGTATCCAGAGCACTCTAAGACCTGAAGAAGTGAGAATTGGACATGGTTTGTTTTGTCTGCCCTTTACTCCTAACACCTTTCTTTCTTAGAGGAACTGAATCATGATTATTGAAGGCAGAACCATAGGTAAGAATAAAAAGTTTATACCATATAGATCTTTAGACTTAAATAGGGCAGAGAATTTAGATACTATCCAGGTTACCCACTTCATTTTATAAAGAGAAAATGGAAGCCCAGAAACAATGATGCTGATACTGATGATGATGGTGGTGGTGATGGTAATAATAGTAATAATAAAATTTGACAACTATATATAGAGCTTTAAAGTTTGCAAAGTGCTTTACTTTATATTTCATATGTTATTTTACATACATTTTTTCATTTGTGCCTTATAACAAACCCTGTGAAAAAGGCACTAAGATATCATTTTCTCCATTTTCCAAATGAGTTTACCTAGACTCAGAAACATTAAGTGGTTTACCTAAATTCACACAGTAAGTGAAAGAAACAGGATGTAAGCATGATTCTCTCCTGGTTGCAAGTCTCATGATGTTTCCACTATACTAGAGGCAACATGAAATAATAGAAAGTTTTGTACAAGGACTCAGAGAAATATGGATTCAAATCCCAATTCTGATACTAGCTGTATGGCCATGGACAAATCGATAACCTCTATAGGTTTAAGTTTCTTCATCTGTAAAAGGGGATAATATTAGTACCTGCCTCCCAGGGCTACTTTGAGGATTAAATAAATCATGGCTATATAAAAGTGCCTTAAAAATCTTAAAATGGTATATAAATGTCAGTTACTGATAATAATAATAATTGTTATTATCACACCATGCTAAGTCCTCAGCTAACATCATGAGAATACCATTTACAACTTCCTAGCTATATATACTTGAATTTAATTGATTTTTCTATACTTGTAGAGCTAACAGATGTCAGAGATAAGCTTGGAGTTCAAGTCTTCCTCATGCTAATTTTCACATGTCATTTAACTTAGCAGGTTACATGGAAAAGAAGTAATAGAGACAAGAGTCTAAGGCAGGTCTTCTGATTCTAAACCCCATGATTATCTTTACTAGCTGACATGAAGGTGATACATAAGAGATCATCTGTCTCTTCAAAATTAATTCAAATAACCTAGCCCTGATGATCTTCATCCTTCAGTATTGAAAGAACTTACAAGTGTGATTCATTGAGCCATTGTTGAGCCATTGTCAGTGATATTTGAAAGATCACAGAAAATGAGAGGCACTACCTGGCAAGAGAAAATACTTCAGTTTTCGTAAAAGGGAAGAGAATAGTCTATAACCTATAGGCTAATGATCTTGACTTCAGTTCCTAGGAAGAGATAGAGATAGAGATAGAGATAGAGATAGAGATAGAGATAGAGATAGAGATAGAGATAGAGATAGAGATAGAGATAGAGATAGATAGAGATAGAGAGATAGATATCCCATACCTTCCCATTAGAGTAGAAATTCTACCACATCTTTGAAGTCCACCACTTCTGAAGGCAACATCCTACTTTTGGATAGCAATAATTAATATTAATATATATATATGAATGTCATGTAATTTATGTAATACACATGTGTGGCATATATAGAATTCCTGTTTATAACTGTATTACATGCAATTATTATGTGTGTATAATTCATGTAACACATGAATTACATGGTTGATTCCAAGACTAGAGCTCTTTCCTCTATACCACAGCAAGGCAGATAGCCATAATGTCTCTCTAGTTTCTAAAGACAGGACCATAAGCCCACAAGAATATTTGAGGACATTGCTCCACTTAGGGATGCGAACTCCCAAAAGGAAATTCTTCCCCTGCTATGTGATTCCTGAAGTAGCAAGGGAAACCCTAAGCAGGAGTCTGAGGATTTCATCATGCTCACATTTGCTCTAGCATTCCATTGGCAGAGATTTTACAAATTTAGAGGCTACTTAGGATCCTCTCCTGTGTTATAATAAAATTATGTGGAAAACAGTCAACTATAGGACAAAGGTAGCCAATGACCTAATTGATTAATGATGACTATCTTAAAAACTATATCTCTGGTTGTTGAACCATCTTTGGGCAAAAAAAAAAGATTAATCTAGTTGTTTAAATTACAAATGAAGAAATGGAAAAGGGAGAGTTGTGATAGAGTACTCCTATTTCAGGAAAAGGTTTGAGTAGATGACCCCTGGGGCTTTGCAAAGACTCTGTGATTATAAGATGTATCTTACATAATCTGGAGCTAGAAAAAGATAAGTATTAGACAACTACCTAATTTTCAAATGAAAAAATGGAGCCCCGAGAGTTTAAGTGACTTGCTTTAAGTCACACAGGTAGTAAATAGGAGAGACAAAATTTGAACTCAGGTCTTCTCATTTCAAACCAGTGCTTTTTGCATTATAACATTCTCATCTACCTATAAGATGACTCCATCAGTTCAAGGTATGATAGAAGGATAATCTTGGCAAGGATGGTACCAAAAAAAAAAAGCACACAAGAGATGATAGATGGAACAGACACACCTTGTGGAGAATCCCCAAATTTTTTTGAAGAATTGAATGTGCAGGACAAAGAAGACGGAAGTTGTAAAAATGACTTCAAAATTTTGAGGTGGGATATGCCCTTAACAGAAACAGAAAAGTAATGGGGAAAAGCAAATTTTGAGGCAAATTGATATTTCCTTTAAACACATTGAGTTTGAGGTGCTGGTGAAAGCTTGAGATGGTCTTTGAAAGAAGGCCAAAAAATGTCTTTGACCTTACTCAAAAAAGTCCCCAAAGTATCTTTGAGATTGCAGGACTGCAACAATCTTATTGAACAGACTGTTTTGTTCACTCAATAGATGTTTTGTTAATTAGCAAGCTATAGCATGTAAAACCCAATGGAATTGCATGTCAGCAACTGGGGGGGGGAAGGACTGGAGGGGAGGGAAAGAACATGAAACAAGTAACCATAGAAAAAATATATTCTAAATTAATTAATTAAATTTTTTTTCAAAAAAGAAAAAAAATTTAGTAAATATAGATTTACCTAGTTGCAACCAGATTCAGAAGCCTTAAGATATATCAGAAATAACACCAAGTTTCTTCATCAGAAGACCTGAGTTAATATCCTGCCCTGTCACTTATTGTCTATGTGACCCCCTCATTACCTCTCATGAAATAACTTCATAATCTGTGTCCCTGAACAAAGTCCCTTCTAAGCCAAACTGTTCTACATAGAGCTGCCAAAATGATTTTCCAAATGGGTAGGTTTGACCATAACACTATCCTATTCAAGAAATCCCAATGGCTCTATCTCTCCTCCAGGATCAAATATTAACTGATCTGAATGTTTTGCAAGCCTTCAAAACTCTGCCCCATCCAACTGTATTATACATAATTCCTCTCTGTATAATCAAACTGACCTTCTTGCTGTTTTTGACACTTGACATTTCCTCTTCCTTCTCCATACCTGTCTGCTATCTGACCTTCGTGCCTTAAATGTACTTCCTTCCTCATTTCATGGAAATCCTTGAGACTTTTAAAATTCTCCTGCAGGGTTACTTGTAGCCAAGATTGCTACCAAAATACAAAGCAGGCTGCCCAATATCCATTTGTCTATTTCCAGCAAAACATCAAAGCTTGTTATCATACTGAAGAGTGACCAAGAAACCCAATGAAAAACTACATTAATGGTATCTTCTACCCCAGAACTGTATGAAAGTTTATCCAGAAGCCCAAAGAACAAAGGAAAAGGGATTCCTCCAGTAAAATAGTATCAGCGCCACCAAAATATATCTGGGTATCTTTTATAAGGCTCTTGGCAAAAGCTGAAAATTTTCCTTAGAAAATTCCAGAATGGTCAGAAAGCTCTGGGGGAGGGGGGGGTGGGAAGGGGGAAGGACCAATGAAGTTTCTGACTGTTGACATGCTTCTGTACTCAGACAAATGAGATCCAAGGCATTTACATTCCCTGGCACATTGTCCTGACACTCTACAAGGCTCCTAAAGACCTGACTCTATGAACTTAGAAGATCCAGGGAAGTTTAACTCCAGGATGTGGAGCTCAGAAGGAAACCAAGCAGGGCTGACCATCCTACCAAAAAGTAGAGCAGAAGCAAAATCCAATTCAGGAAGTAAGCTGGAGAGATGCTAATAAAAAAAAATCATTGCAAATTTAGCCCCGTTACAACTATGAGCAGAGATTCAAAAGGGGAAAAATGCATTTCTATCTGGACTACATGAAGCAGATCAGGGAGTGACCTGGAGGTTAAGTAAATAGCATCACTGAGGCACCTCAAGATGAGGAGATTGAAGGCTAACACTTGCCAATCAGTAAGATGGAAGACCTCAGGGTTGTCTTCCTCAGAAGAACAAAATTGTATGCATGAAAGTGGAGAAAACTTGGGGGTAAAATGGAGATGAAGCAACCCAGGGAGGTTGCTATATTTATAGGCTCACTTTCCTGGTACCTCCTTCAAACTACAAATAAATAAACAAACAAATAAACGAATAAATGAATAAATAAATAAACAAATAAATAAATAAAATAAATAAATAAGTGGATGAGTGGATAAATAAATGAATAAATAAGTAGATAGATAAATGAATAAATGAATGGATGGATGGATAGATAACTGAGTGAATTAATAGATAGATAGATAGATAGATAGATAGATAGATAGATAGATAGATAGATAGATAGATAGATAGATAGATGAATGAGCAAATGAATGAATGATTGAAAAGGGGAGGAAGAAGAGGAACAAACTATTAAAACTAAAAAAAAAAACACTTGATAAGTTGAGTATTATATTACAATGATGTTGTAGTCTCAAATGGTAATTTGGTTCTCCCTATCACCCAGGCTCACAAATTTGTAGTCACTTTTGTTTCCATTCTCTCCTTCATACTCACATTCCATCAGTCATTTTCTATTGATTTTTTGTATGAGTTTTAATTGAGAATTTTTGACACAATCAAAACAGATTTTTAAATTTTTTCCATATTACATGTTGATATAATTTTGATCATTATTTTCT
The DNA here is from genome assembly GCF_016433145.1 of Gracilinanus agilis. NCBI lineage: Eukaryota > Metazoa > Chordata > Mammalia > Didelphimorphia > Didelphidae > Gracilinanus > Gracilinanus agilis. The sequence goes on along the minus strand of NC_058130.1, from coordinate 687,233,221 downwards.
GACATTTTGCAATCTATAATCTCTCCATTCTTCCCTCTCTCTTCCCTCCCCAAGACTGTGAGTAATATGCTATGGTGATACATGTGTCATCATACATTACATATTTTCATGTTCATCGTAATATGGAAGAAGACACATCAGTTACACTCAAGAAAATTCAGAGAAAATAAAATGAAGAATGGTCTGCTTCAATCTGCATTCAGACTCTGTCAGTTCCTACTATGAAGGTGGATTGCCTTTTTTTGTCATGAGTCCATTGGGGTTGTTCTGTATCTTTGCATTGCTGATAATAGTGAAGCAAAATAAATTTCTAATAGAATTTCATGTACTATATAGCAGGATAATAAGAGCAACTAGGTGATGTTTTGGATAAAACATCAGGCTTGGAGTCAGGAAGACATGAGTTTAAATCCAACCTCAGATGCTTCCTTGCTGTGTTGCCCTGAACAAGTCACTTAACCCTGATTGCCTCAATTTCTCCACCTGTAAAATGAGCTGGGGAATGGTAAACTGCTCCAGTATCCTTGCCAAGAAAACTCCAAATAGGGTCATAAAGTATTGAACATGACTGAAAAAATGACTCAACAACAAAAACAGGATAATAAGGGAGTTTTCTTTGAGTGGATGATCATTCCTAGTCCCCTAAAATAATAATTACAATATAATTATAATTATACTTCATATTTTATATCACTTTAAGGTCATAAAAGCAAAGTTCTAGAACTAGAAAGGATTCTGGAAACCATCTGGTCTGATTCCTTCACCATATAGGTAAGGAAATTCATGCCCAGGGAGATTAATTAATGGGGCCAAGTATAAACAGGGAGTGAACAATAAGAGGTGGGATCCAAACCCAGTCCTTCTGTGGTACAAAGCACTTTAAATGGTAAAAATGGTATTATTAGCCTCATTTAACAGATAAGAAATGCAAATCTCAGAAACATGAAGTGATCTATCCAGTGTCAGATAGCTCTTTTATTCTGGTTTTCTTAGTTTCCTTCTGGGTTGTGATTCCATCACTCTCTAAACTGATCAGAAGTTAGCACCTCCAGAGCTTAGGTAGATACTGTCAACTTAGAAGTGAGGACATTTTGAACAGAATAATAAAACATACATTTTTATAATGGTAGCCAATTTTTGGTAATTCCACAGCCATGATTTCACTTGATCCTCACCACAAAAGCAATTATTACCATCCCCATTTTGCACATGAAAGTTTGGGAGCTCAGAGATATTAAGTCATTCATCCAAGGTCACACAGCTAATAGGAACCAAAACCAGGACAACAACCCACATTTCCTAATTATCAAAACGAATACTTTTCCTATCCTTCTCCTTTAAAAAAAAAATCATAAGTGAGGAATTTCTTCTTAGATAATCTCCAAAGTAACCATCTTTTAACTCTTTTAAAAAGTGTTAAAAGAAATTTGAAAAAGTTATTCCAGCACAGGAAACTCTTCTACACACCTGTGGGACTGGGGAATGAAAAGAAATGAGACTTGCCATTTTATCTTCTTTTCTGTTGTTCAAACTCCCTGGAGAATTGCTGTGATGTGTTACTGATATTGTCTGATGGATAGAAGCCTAGGATGAGAGTCAGGATATCTGGGGACCTAGTCTCTTTAACTTACTATTACCTCAGATATGTCTCCTAAAATCTCATCTTATTTCTATTAGATGTAACCCAAAATGCCCACCCTAAACACCTCAAAAAGTTGTAGAAACGTTAATATAATTGAGAGTATGAAACATTATGTTATAAAATCTTGGGATTTGATGAGTTATTCTGTCATTTTAGTCATATTAAGTTCTTTCTGACCACATTTGGGGTTTTCTTGACGAAGATACTGGAATGGTTTGCCATTTCCCTCTTAAAATCATTTTATAGATGAAAAAACTCAAACAGAGTTAGGTGACTTGTTCAGAGTCACACAGCTAGTAAGTGTCTGAGGCCAGATTTGAACTGACAAAGACGAATCAACCTGACTCCAGGACTGGTGCTCTGTCCATTGTACAAATTAGGTACCCTAGGTTTTTTTTTAATATTCCAAGTGGCTTGGTGACTAAAACACTGGAGATGGAGTCAGGAAAATATGAGTTCAAATGCTGCCTCCAACACTTACTAATAATGTGATCTTAAATCATTTAAGTTCTCTCAGCCTGAGTTTGCTTTAAAAAGTGGAGATGAGAAAACAATAAACATTTATTAAGCTCATACTATATGCTAGGTACTATGCATTCTTATCCCAGGTTGTCGAAGGATCAAATGAGATGACATATGTTCTATTATGAGATGACATATGTTCTATTTTGCAAATCTTAAATTAAACAATATATATATATGCATATAATATGTATATGCTAGTGTGATAATGAAATTAAACCTGCCCTGTCAATCCTTAATCTAATCACCAAAGGTGAGAACATCCCCACTTAATTCACAATTTGGGAGGTCTGTGACCCATGTGTGCTTGAGTGAGTGACAAATCAAAATTTACTGACTGCTTCCTGGGCAGTCCAAAGAAAAGCATCTGTTGCACACAATCATTGGACACGTGAACTAAGAGGAAGGCACAGCAAGTGATACAAAAGAAGCCCCTTTAAAAGAGAGTTCAGTGAGTTGTTATTTTTAAAAATGATAAAGGTTGATATTATGAGGATAACTAATATTTTATTTAGGCCCAAGTTGATAGAATAAAATTGGACCACACTCCTGGATATTTCAAAAATCCCACCTCCGCCATTACATTCCATACCTTACCTAATCTTTTCTATGTCCCACAGAGAGCAAGCTCAGGTAGCAAAGAGAGACCGCCTCCAATGACCCCAGGAGTCTTATATCATTCTCTTACATCATCACACTTCCTGTTTGCCTCCATTTTTTACAAGAGGAATCATGGGAAATGTAGTTTCCAAAGTCCCCAAAACGTCCACAGGAAGTTTGTCATATATCTACATATCTTAAGGCTCAAATAAGCCCCAAATACCTCTAAATGGAACCCCAGAACTTATTTAAATAACACAGAGTTCAGTTTTCTTCTGCTTCATGTCTTGGATCTGAAGAGCCTCTTCTGGTTCTTGCTTGGACGTGGAGGAGCACTGGACTTGGGACCTGAGACATTGGTGAGACTGTTCTTAAATCTTTCCTTTGGAATTCCACATGGTGAGTGTAAAGACTAAATCTTCCTGGAATTCCAGGGCCTTCTAGCCCTTGGCCTTCAAGGACATACCTCTCTTGACTGAGGGCTAATTAGATCTGCCTGGGTTAAACTAGGGGAATCTGAGCAAATTACCTTGCGTGTTAGATTATTTATCCTATTTTATCCTCTCTCCCATTTCCTTATTTCCTCTTCCTCTTCTCATTTGTAAATAAACTTCCATACAAGTCAATTTGACTTGAGGTTATTCCTTAATTGAGGATTGATAATTATTCAATTCTCTGGCAACCAAACATTTTAATATTCACCCAATCAAAACCCCTTTTTACCCCTTACACTAGCTATCTTTATTTGTGCTGTTAAGAGACCTTAGGGTCCATCTATTCCAACCCCTTCATTTTACTGATGAGGAAACTGAAGCTCAATGTGTCTAAATGATTTAAGAAAGTCACCAAGATGACCAGTAGTAGAGGCAGGATGTGAACTCAGGCCCTCTGACTCCAGACTCAGTGTTCTTTCCACTGTAGCACATTGCCAGCTCTCTAGCTCAACCTAGACCAGAACAAAAATCTCCTATGATATATACCCCACAAGAATAGCAACCCATGTTCTGAAATTGGTCTACAGAAGACATGTCCAAAAATGATGGTAGCACATGCAATACAATCAACCCATTTAAAAAAGATAAATAAAAGTACAAAGCACAAATAATGTTAATATGTGGTTTTCTAAGTCATTATATGGCCTGCAGGGATTCTTATGTAAGGTTTAAAGGATCCTGTTTTTATTTGAGAAAATAAGAACTGTAGGGAGAAAATGGAGAGTTTTCTCCAAGGAGAAGACCTGCCAATTAGATAGAAATTTCAGGAAGACAGATTGAAGTTTGTAGGATTCTACTTCAAAGTTCTTCCTGAGACTCATGGCTAGCTATATCTGCATGGGAAAGCACTAGTAATATGGACTTAGCTGATCCATAGAATTATATTCTTCACCCTATCCACTCATATATTTGGGAAAATGGAAGCAGCTTATGGATGGAAAAGTGAGGAAAGCCATGCTTCCAATATGCTTTGTAATTATTAAGCCAATATCTATTATCTGGCCTTCAGAAATTAAAATTTATAGATATATGAAATGCTCACCATAAAACAGGATAAGGTCCCTGAACTAGGAAAAGTAGTTAGTTTAAAGAAAAGTCTAAGCCTAAGGACTCTGGCTAACTAGAAGAAACCTACTTTTCACTCCAAAAGTCTTTGTGCTTAGAGCTAAGAATCTTCAGTAGCCAAGATGAGGGAACATGTAAGAGGAACCCAAGAGGATGCTTTTTGCTACTCCCAGACAAGTTTTTGCCTCTAAAATAGTTGGGAAAGCATATAGGCTTTTAGATAAAGAATATGATAACACATGCTCATTTAGAGGAAACATTTCATCTGGGCCAGACCCTAGGAGCAGTGAGGACTATTCATCTGTCCAAATAATAACCAGGGGAATCTATAGGACTATCATGGAGAAGGTCTGACAGAGTAGAATGATGACAATACTAGAAGCCACTAATGGTCCTATAGGCCAGAGCTGACCCATCATATATGTGCCTTGTTCACACATGTTAACACATGTTCACATATTATTCCTATGTGTATGTTCTGGCTACATTCATATCCTTTGTGGGCTGTTATAAAGGAATAATAGCGGTCAATAGGGTAGTAAGAGGCTTGTATTTGAGGGCCTGGGTAGTGTCAGTTGGGTCTTCTAAACAGGGAGACTATTACTTTGTACAGGATGATTTGGGTCAGCCAGAGATTGTGTGGGTCTGGCTGAGATGTTTTTAGTCCTCCTCCCTGCTGATACTAGGCTCCCTTGAGGGGAGGAGTAAAAAGCCCCTCCCTTCTGGAGAGAAACTTCAAGCCCACAGGAAATGAACCTGGTCTGGTTCCTGGCCAAGATGGATGCCTGGTTTAGCCCTCAGGAAACAAAGGAAAGTTATCTTTCCCCTTCAACCTTGGCCCTAGTCAATGGTATAATAAATCAACAGAAGCTCTTTGAATAAAGGCCTAGGGTTTATTAAGCCAAGGGTAAGCTGAGGGAAGAGGATTAAGGTCAGGGAAACTGATTGCTAAGGGTGAAGCCAGTGCTGGGGGAGGGTCACAGAAGGTAGGGTCTGGCTGAGGGAACCAGCCCCTCAGCCAGGGATAAATTTCACTGCCCTGATGTAGAAGGGTTGAGCAGATTAACAGATGAAGGTGGTGGCTTGGTTTAAGGTTGTTCCTGCCTGCCTAAGGAAACTAATTTCCCACTTTCTCCTCCCCCCCCAAATTTCCCTCCTCCCAGGGCCCAATGGGGAGATGCAGGGGATAGCAGGATGTCTGGGTCAGGTCCAAGGAAATCAGCCCCCAGAATGGTACTCCAGGGATATTTATAGTCCCAGGCTCCAAAGGTTTTTGCCGTGAGACCACCGGCTGCCTGTGTCAACATCCCATCTCCCTGTCAGGGTTGCCTCTGGTAGTTTTGGAAATGCAAGAGATTCTTGCAGCAACCCTGCATTACAGGGCAGAGGGGGAAATATTGTGTTGTTGTTTTTCCTGCTATACCATTTCGCTAAATGTCTTTATTTCAAGCTAATTGTTTCTTTGTTGACTGCTAGAGATAAACACATCACTTTTTGAGATATGGTTTTGTGGGTAATTGCTGAACAAGATATGGTATATGACTATCATAGAATATTATTGTGTTACTAGAAATGATGAGGGAGATGGTTTTTAGAAAAAAAAAACACACTGGAAGACTTATATGAACTGATGCAGAGTGAAACGAATAGAACCAAAAGATCATTGTATATAGTATAGTAACAGTAATATTGTATTGATGATCAACCAGGTTTTTTGTAGGTAGGCTAGGGAGCAGATTAAAGTAGGCTAGACTCCAAAGAAAGTTAGGTAGGTTTATTTAGGGTTAGGAAGGGAAAGTTTAGCAAAGCCAGGGAAAAGTTAGATTTTTGGCAGCTAGGCAGTGAGGTAAGCTCTCCACCTAGGTTAGGGGGGGAAAGGCACCAAAACCTGCCCTTCTCTCCTCTTTTATTCTCCCTCTGACACCTCCCACAAAGGAAGTTAGAGGTGTCAGAGGATGTTGCAGTAGAGATTCCTGGGAGATGGAGTCTCCCAGGGCTTAGGTCTACTACAAAATGCACACATGAAAGACTTACCTACTCTGATCAACACAATGATCCAAGATAATTCTGAAGGTCTCATGCTGAAAAGTGTTATCAACCTTCAGAAAGTGAACTGATGAACTCAGTGCAAATTGAAGTATAGGCTTTTACTTTATTTTTCTCACTTTTTTATGACATAGCTAATATGGAGATATGTTTTGCATTATTTCTGATGTATAATTGAGATGTTTGTTTTCTCAATGGATAGGAGAAGGGTAAGAGGCAGAGAATTTGAAACTATTTTTAAAGAATGTTTAAAAATATGTGTAAATATTTTTAAAAGAGAGATGATTTTGGTAGATGCAAATTTGCAGAATACCTTGAACCTAAGATAACCATTTCCTACAAATTGGAGTATAATAACCAGGTGCTACAAGATCAATTTATGAATAATATTCCTAATTATCGTAGTCATTCAAAAAGAGAATGATTTGCCTCAAAAAGTCAGCATCCAATAAGAGAGGTGGATCAAACAGAGACTTATTAATGGTAAGGGCAGGTTCTTGTTAGACAATCTCTAAAGTCCCTTTCAACTTTGAAAGTCTGTGGTTTTATTTCTGGACTCAAAAACTAAGTGATTTCCCTATTTTTCCTCAGTCATCACATCCCACCTTCACCCCACTATCTTTCATGTTTTCATAGCTAGTTCTAGGGCAATAGATTTCGACACGAGAAGGAATTTTGTAGCTCTGTGATGATTTACAATCTGTATGATCTTGGAGAAGTCACAAACTCTATTGACTGCAGTTTCCCCATCTATAAAATGAGGCAGTTGGTCTAGAAAAACTCTAAGGTTTCTTTTATCTCTAAATCTGTGTTCTTATAATTCATCTCAACATCATTTTTGTTCTACCCCCATTATAATAGTTGTGAAAAGAATCCGAACAAGTAAACATACTTATTAAAACTGAAGTTCAGACCTTGGCGGGGGCCAGGTGAATTTTGAGACTATCTGGCCATTATAAGTATTCAATTTGGTAACAAAGGAAACCAGCAAGGTTTTTTAATTGGTTGTTGCTTTTGAAGCTCAAAGAAAGGAAGGGAATTGTAACTTGCAATTGTGACTGTAAAGCCTGCCATTCGGATTCTCTGTGGACAGCTGCGACTAGAGATGATCTCATCCAGTGTGAGTGAGAGAAAGCGTTGGCTGTGAGAAAATGATTTGCAGAGAGGGAATTGCCTGGCTCTGAGAGTTTGCAAGAGAAGGCTGAGGAACTGTAATGGACACATTATATGACCCCAGAGTCCAATAAAATCGTGCCTCATGGGTCAGTAGTGGTCGTCGGAATCTCAAGCCACCCTGTGTAAATGGCCTCTGACTGTGTCCTCACTGGCCCAATAATGAGATCATGGCTGGGGAAGCACTTTTAAAAGCATCTTATTTTTACAGTATCTTATTTTTTAATGGTTAAAAAGACAAAGACACTATTGGGGATATATTTAATGAGTACAAAAGATGAAGCAAGAAAGGTACAGAATATACAGACACCCCAAGTGGGACATTGGTCCCACAATATATTAAAAGAATCAGAGGACAGATGGTATCCAATGACTGGGGTGTATCTTCTGTCCAGGATTTATGTGAAAATACAGAGAAGAATCTCAGAAGGAGTGAGAGGAGATAGAGGATATGTATCTGCATCCTAGGAAACAACTATGTAATTCTGTGGATAAATCACTGGACTTGGAGTCAGGAAGATATGAGTTCAAATCTAGCCCCTGACACATCCTGCCTCTGTGACTTCGGATAAATCATTTAATTTCTGTCTGCCTCAATTTCTTCATCTGAAAAATGGGAATTATAACAGCCCCTACTTCCCAGGTGATATTGTGAGATAATATTTCTAATGTGCTTTGCAAACCTTAAAGCATTATATAAATACTAGATATTATTATTACTATGATTATACATCAGTCAAAAGACCACTCAAATGGATGAATAAGAGCCAGTAGAGTCCCAAAGTGTCTGTTAGGACCAAAAAAAAAAAGAAAAGAAAAGATGAGAAAAAAAGGAAAGGAAAGGAAAGGAAAGGAAAGGAAAGGAAAGGAAAGGAAAGGAAAGGAAAGGAAAGGAAAGGAAAGGAAAGGAAAGGAAAAGAGTAA
>NC_058130.1:687209378-687224427 GCF_016433145.1 Gracilinanus agilis | reverse complement strand
GAAGAGAAGAGAAGAGAAGAGAAGAGAAGAGAAGAGAAGAGAAGAGGAGAGAAGAGAAGAGAAGAGAAGAGAAGAGAAGAGAAGAGAAGAGAAGAGAAAACACAACAAAACATACTAAGTGAGCTCTAAGTACACAGAAGCTCCCAGGCATATTAACTTTGACATGAAGCTATAGGTTTTTCACTCTCTTTTCTTCTATAATCTGTAATAGTACTAGACAGTTCAATGCATCCTTTGCCAGCAAATGAAAAAAAAATCAGAAATCCCTTCTATGTAAGAGATTATTCAAATTATGATTATTATCATCTTCTTAAGTATTTAATCATGTCACTGCCCAGCTCAAAAGCTTTCAACAACTCCTCACAACCTAAAAGATAATCTAAATTCTCTAGTTAAGCATTTAAGACCCTCCATAAAGTGACTTTAACCCACAAATCCATACTTCTGTTCTAACAATTCCTTATAGGAAATCTTCACTCAGCCATATAAGCCTATTCATCATTCCCCAAAATACAACCTGAATGTCCCACCTCTCTGCCTTTTCTTATGCCATTCCCCATTTCAATGTCTTTCCTTCTCCAAATAGCAATAGTTAGTATTTATATAGCTTTTTAAGTTTTGCAAAGCATTTTATAAATGTTATCTCATTTTATCTTCACAACAACTTTGAGAGATAGATGCTATTATTATCCCGACTTTACAGATGAAGAAACTGGGACGGAGATTAAGTAACTCGCCCAGGATCACACAACTAATAAGTATTCTGAGATAGGATTTGAACACAAGTGTTCCTGTCTCAAGGTCCGGCACTCTTCCCATTGCACAACCTAGCTAAATCCTACACAGCCTTTAAGCCCCCACCATAGAGATCCCCCCTCCTCCATAAACACTCTTCTAATCGCTCCCCCCAGCCCACAGTATTATCTCCCTTCTCTGACCTTCTGTAGCCCTAACTAGCTGTATTACTGGCTTCCAACTCAACACATACTGCCTTGGAATATATCGTGTACTGTTTGTCTCCCAGGAATAGACTCTGGGTTCTTTACATTCAGGGACTGAATCTTATTCATGAATCTTTGTCTCCCCCAAAGAGTCTGGCTCATTGTCTTTAAAATGATTTCTAATAAATTTCTGTGGATTGTGAGTTTCAAAATTAATCTTAATACTAAGATTGAATCCTTCTCCAAAGTCTCCAAGAAGGTCTCCAAGACCTTCTCCAAGCCTACCTTCTTTCCTTAATCTTCTCAACCTACTGTTAGATCCTTCCCTGAGATTACTTTCCATTTACCCCATATATGTCTTATGTGTATATAATTACATGTTGTCTCCCCATTAGAATATGAATTTCCTGAGGGCAGGAAAGGTATTTGCCTTTCTTTCTATACTGGGGTTTAGTACAGGAACTAGCACATTGTAATTGCTTAATTAATGAATATTAATTAACTAGACTCCTCAGAGCCTTAAAATCCTACTCATTTTTCAAGAACTCAGCTCTCTTCTTCTTCTTCTTCCAAGCAGTTCCCTGATGACCTCCACATTATTGTTATTATATTGCTCAGCATTATTTATTTATGTATGTAGAAGGCTTTACATATCTTTTATCATTTGAAATAAAAACCCTATGGGGTAATATGACAAAAACAGCATCCTGGAGTCAGAAAGACCTAGGTTCAAAGATAACTTCAAATAATTATTATTTGTGTCACCATAGGCAAGTCAGTAGCTCTCAATACCTCAGTTTTCTTGTTAGTAAATTGTGGGTAATAATTCATATAGAATCTACCTCAGCGAATTGTTACAAGTTTCAAATGAGATATTGTATATAAGGAAAATTGCTAATTTTAAATAACAGTATAAATGTTGTTATTATTATTAGTATGTACCCTACTATTATAAATTAAGAAATCGAGGCTTACCGAGGTTAACTGACTTGTTATAGATCACATAGTTAGCTAGTGGTGCAGCAAAATTAGGACCCAGCTCTTCCATCAATCAGGTGCTTTTCTCCATGGTACCCTACAGATCGCTGCTTTCCCTGATTACCTATATAATTTACTATCTGTTACCCACATTCTGTTTTGCATTGTTTTCATGGGCATAAGACAATCTAATTCAATTCAGTTCAATTCAAGCACACACTTGTTAAGTACTTACTGTATAGGTTGGGGGAAGTTGTTATTGTTCCTCCTTCATTTTCAGAAAGGACCACTGACATCAAGGGGTGATATCTCAACTTGCAAATGAATTAGATTTAAATGAGACAGAGTTGCGGAAAGGCATTAGCTTCTCTCTCCCACAATCTTCAAAGTCCAGTAACAAGACAAAAATCAGGACAACTGGCAATGGCCCAGATTGCAATAGATGACCTGGGCATCTCTTCCAGTGTTTCACCAAGCTCTGAACACTCCAGATCACCTGCTTCAGTCACTTTCAGCCTCTGGAACAAATTGTTGTCATGCACCCATCCTGCTGGGTGATGTCTTCACATGATTGAGCATCCCCCCCTAACTCAACAAAAGAATTAAGGCCTCTCAGTTATCCTCAAACCTTGTTTATCCCATCTGCTGAAATGGGTTTAAAAGGAAGTACAAATTTGGAGAAGGTATACATTTTTTAAAGTTGCTGACCCTCCTAGAGTTTAAATAGTCCAGAAAAAGATAAGATACAAAACAAAAATAATAATCATTCCATAAATAATTTAACAAGCATTTATTCAAAGTCAACTTTGTGCCAGGGACAGTAGTAGACACTAAGGAAACAAAGAAAATGATATAACAGCCCCTTACTTTAAGGAGATTATGCTTTTGAGAAAGATAGCATAGATAGATAGATAGATAGATAGATAGATAGATAGATAGATAGATANGATAGCATAGATAGATAGATAGATAGATAGATAGATAGATAGATAGATAGATAGATAGATAGATAGATAGATAGATGGATGGATGGATGGATAAATGAATGGATGGATGGATAGATAGATAGATAGATAGATAGATAGATAGATAGATAGATAGATGGATGGATGGATGGATAGATAAATGAATGGATGGATGGATAGATAGATAGATAGATAGATAGATAGATAGATAGATAGATAGATAGATAGATAGATAACATATATATGTATATGCACACACACACATATATAAAATACAAACATAATTTTCAGGGGAAAGGCACTCATAGCCAGAAGAACACAGAAAGGACTCAAATTATAAGTGGTACTTAATCTGAGCTTCGGAGGACATTCTAAGAACTAAAGGGGAAGAAGAAATGCATCCAAGGAAAGAAAGAGAGACAGCCTGGGAAACCTTTCAGAGAAGGATGAGGGAGTGTCATGTGGGAGGAACAGCAAGAAGACCAGCTTGATTTGACTGATGGAAAAAAAAACATGTATAATGAGGCTAGAAAGGTAGTTTGGAGCCATGTTTGAATGGTTTTAAATGCCAAAATGCCAAACAGAAGAATTCTTTGTATTTAATCCTAAAGATACGAGGGAGTTATTGGAATTTGTTGAACAAGAAAATAATGTCATTATACCTGGAACTCAAATTTTTTTTAAATGTTAAAAATTGTTTTTTACATGTAACAGGTGAAAAATAAAATTTTGTTTTAAAAATCACTTTGGCAACTATGTAGAACATGAATTAGAGATGATAGAACCTGGAGTCAGGCAGATCAATTAGGAGGTTACTGCAGTAATCCAGGTGATCAATTATACAAATCTGAACTAAGGGGTGGCAATGTGAGTAGAAAGAAGAGTACACTTGAGAGATGTTGTGGAAATAAAATCAACAAGAGTTGGCAACTCATTGATTATGTGGAATGAGAAAGAGTGAAGAGTCAAAAATGACTCCTAGTTTGTGAACTTTTGTAAGTTAGAAGGACGATGGTGCCCTCAACACAAATAAGAAAGTTCAAAACAGGGGTGGAGTTTTGGGAGGACAAAGATAATGACTACTAATTTGAATATGTTGAGTTTGATATGCCTACATAATATCCAAATCCTAATTTCCAATAGGCAATTATTTATGCTGGATTTTCAGTTGTTCAGTTTTTTGAGTCATGTCTGACTCTCCACAATCTTCTTTGGGTTTTTCTTGGCAAGATACCAGAGTGGTTTGCTATTTCCTTCTCCAGCTCCTTTTACAGATGAAAAAACTGAGATATAATAGGAGTAAGTGACTTGCCCAAGTCACACAGCTCAGTGTCTGCAGCCAGATTTGAACTCTAGAGGAAGAGTCTTCCTGACTTCAGGACCAGCACTTTACCCACTATGCCACCTAATTGCCTTTATGCTGCTCTAGAGCTAACACAAAACTCTCTGAGGAGAAACCAAAACTCTGTCTGGTTAGACTGTTAGCTCCTTGAAGACAAGATTGTGTCTACTTGTTTTGTATTCTTTATCACATCTGCCTGGCATAGTCTTGGATACTTCAACAGTTCTTCTCAATCAGTTAACCAAAAAGCTTTATTAAGTACCTGCATATGTCACTGGATTTATCAATAGATAAAGTAAAAAGAAAGTCCCTGCTTTCAGGAAGCTCAAAGTCTAATAGGGGAAACAAGATGAAAACAACTAAGTACAATAGGTCATATATAGGACAAACTGGGGGTAATCAATAAAAGGAAATAACCAGCATAAAGGAGAATGAGTCTCTCAAAGAAGATGAAATTTTAGCTGGGTCTTGAAGGAAGTCAAGTCTCTATTAAGAATCTACTAGGTATAAGGAACTGTGCAGAATTAGTTAAAACCAGTCTTGTCCTCAATAAAGTTACATTCTCTGGGAGAGTATGACACTTTTTTTAAAGTGTGTTTGTTATAATTCTTGGAGAAAAGAGAAAGCATTAATAGCTAAGAGGTAGAGAAAACTCCCTCTGGAAGGTGACATATGAGCTGGGTGTTGAAGTGTCTATAACACTATCTCAAACAGGAAGTGGTGCCATCTTGCCATCTAGAATAAAAGAAAGTGGCATAGATTTGAAACTAAAGGTCATGGGTTCAAATTGCCTTCTGCCATATATTAGGCATATGACCTTGGGCATGTCTCATTTGTTTCTCTGAGCCTCATATTCTTCATCTGTAAAATGAGGAAGATAATCCCTGGCCTTCCTACCTCACAAGGTTGTTGGGAGAGTTGAATGAGGTAAAATTTATAAACTGTATAACTCTCCATAAATACGAGCTATTATAATTCCTATTAATATTATTATTCACAATTCCCTATACTGTTGAGTATTTAAAGAGCTTGCCTTTTAAGCACGTGTCGGCAATTCAAGTGCCAGCACAGAGGTTTCAAAAAACAGACTCTGGCTGGGCTTTATTATCTGATATAGATCCTTTTTTGATGTGTATCAATCATTTTCATCTGGAACATGGGTTTTCTGATATCTAAATACTAGGGAAAAAAGCATTTTTAAAGCTTAAGAAGGGATTTTAGTACTTCTTTGTAGACAGAAATGGAAAAAGCTTAACCTTCAAGAAAAATTCAAAGAGGACATGTAGTCTCTACTCCAATTTTTTAAGTCCCTGCTGGGATTAAGAAACTACAGCTTTGACATCAAAGAAATGGAGATGTAAGGAATTTTTTTAAATCATCTAATCCAATCCCCTCATTTTACAAATGAATAAACTGAGTTACAGAGAGATTGGTGCAACCATGTAGAAAAATGAAAAGAAAGCTAAACTTGGGAGTCACAGGTTATGATTTCAAAACCTACCCCTACTACTTCCCAGCTAAGTGATACTAGGCAAGGTACTTTACTTCACTTGAATTACTTTTCTTCATTTATAAAATGAAGGTAGCAGACTAGATGACCTCCAAGGCTGCCTTCAGTTCTATATCTGTGATCCTAAATGTCTTAAGCAATGTCCCACCACTGGGAAGCAAAAGAACTAGGACTCCAAACCACAATACTTGGTCTGTTTGTCATTCCAAGGCTTCTACACCCTCTGTTATATCATGAATTAGTTTAGTGTAGAGTAAGACCTTAATCATCATCATTCTTTTCATTCAGGTAATATCTTATGATTACAAACAGCATTCATATCTATTAGGTCATTTGGTTTTTGTGACAACACTCTGAGTCTGAGAGTACAGGCATCATGATTTCAGTTTTATCTAGGAGGCTAAATGATTTGGTCAGGGTCACTCAGGTAGTAAATTAAGGAGCCCTGATTCAAACTTAAGTCTTGACAGTCTAAGGGCATTACTCTTTCCCTAAGTCATCTTGCATAGTAGGAAAAAGAATACCTTTGCATAGTATGCCTTAAATGAGATGCTGGAGAAAATCCCATAATATTGACAGTGCATTCACACACACACACACACACACACACACACACACACACACACACACACACACGACTGTGGTACCTAAAATTCCATCATTAGGGATTCATTTCCCTATATTAAAAACCCTCCATAAATCAATCAAAACACAAATAACACTGAAATCACCTAGTCAATCAACAAATATTTATTAAGGGGTTTACTATGTGTCAGGCATTGTGACCATAAAGGGGAAAAAAATTCTCCACCCTCAAGGAGCTTACATCCTAATAGGGGTGAAAACATAAACATATTTATCTATTTAAAAAAGAAAGGGAAAGGCACTAGGGGTGAGAAAACAGAGGAAATATGAGGAGAGAGCAGGAAAGGTCTTTTACAGAAGGATTTGCTGGAGCTGAGCCTTAAAGGAAGTCAGGGATTCAGAGAGATGGAAATGAAGAAGAAGCACATTCCAGGGTGATAGTGCAGCCAATACAAAGACCCAGAGATGAGATGTACCCAGAGGTCCAATGTGGTTGGGCCATAGAGAATGTGGAAAGGAATCATGTATGAGCCTGGAAAGATGGGAAGGGGCTGCATTGTATAGAGCTGTGAATGCAAAAGGGAGGAGTTTATATTTTATCCTAGAGGTAATAAGGAGTCACTGGAGATTATTAAGATTAGACAGACAGACAGACAGACTGGAAGGATAGATAGATAGATAGATAGATAGATAGATAGATAGATAGATAGATAGATAGATAGATAGATGGAAAGATAGATATTAAACTTACCGTGTGTCAGAAATTGTTAAGTATTAGAGAGAAGCAAGAAAGTCCCTATCCTAGAGGGCTTCATATCTCAATGGGGAAAGACAACATGTAAAGGGGAGTTGGAAGGCAGAGGGAAGAGTTTGGGGTGTGGAAAGTTCATGGCCTGGTCTCATCAAGAGAAGACAAACTAAGCAGAGCCAAAAATGTTTCCAATGTCAGAATCCAAGTTCTCAGCAGGAAGTAGATGGAGATGATGATGTAAGTGGAGAAGACATGGCATAAGAGATGCCTTGTGAGGGGAGACAGATGCAACAGTCCAGGTAAGAGGCAATGAGGGCTTATGCCAAGGCAGTGTCTATGTGAATGGAGAGGTCATTATACACATTTTTTATGCATTTGTTTATCCAGGCTCTTTCTGAGGCAAAGCTAAGAGAGAATAGTATTCTAAAGGAAATTAATAAATGGTAAATTTTTATGATGTTGCTACTGTCAGTGTCTAACTTTCACAAAACAATATAAATGCATGCATTGATTCAGTGCTTACTATACACCAAGCTCCAGCATTCAAAATCCAAGAAAGCAAGATAGTCCTTGCTTCAAAGAGCTTACACACTAATAAGGGAGAAAATACATACAAGGGAGTGAAGGGCTAAAGAGGCAGTTCAGGTTTGAAAATGGTGAGTAGAGAGCCATGGCTATGATAGAAGAGATTTGATTAGAACTATCAAAATATGGCAGAGGTCAGCTAACTAGGATTGTAATCTGGCCACTGCCCATTTCTATATGGTAGACAAGCTAAGCTGGGAGTGAATTTTACATTTTAAGTGAATTTTATTTTTAAAATATGTAAAAACTAAGAATTTTTTCTCACCTGGGGCAAAAGCAAATGAGGGAAGGGGAGATTAGCTGAGCCAAAGATAGTCTGACCACCAGTTGCAGCAGAAGAGGAAAGGCAAGTTCAGAAGAAGGATGAGCAGCTATACCACACATCAGTGCTGACCAACCAAGTAACACAAAACAAGGTACAAGCACAGTGGTCTCCAAAAGAAGATTCTCCTTCCACTATATATTAGCACCAAGAACCCCATTAACTCCATTAACCCCAGGCTCATTATAGCTCTGCTCAGAAGTCCTCTGATCTATCTCCCTAATTACACATACTTAATAAATGAAGAAACTAAGATTCAGAGAAGTGACGTGCATGGTAAGAGATGGGATCTGAATTCTGTCTCCTCTGACTCCAAATTCGGCTCTCTTTTCATTGAAGATAGCTCTTTAAGGATTTGTTGTTCCTTAATTTTAGTTGTATCCAAATTTTTGTGACCCCATTTGGGGTTTTCTTGGCAGAGACTGGAAAACTGTGCTATTTCCTTCTCTGGTTCATTTTATAGTTGAGGAAACTGAGGCAAATAGAGGTAAGTGACAGCTAATATATGTCTAAGATCAACTTTGAACTCAGGTCTTCTTGACTCCAAAACCAATGCTTTATCCACTGTGTCACCTAGCTGCCCAAGTTACGGTAGGAATTGGCTAATATAAGAACTGTCAAGTAGAACCAACAGGATCAGGGGCAGAAACAGATGGTGGAAGGTCTCACTCGCATCAAATAAGGATTTGACCTGTCTTACAATTTTTTTAGTCTGACTTTAGCCTCGTTACATAGTTAACCTTTTTTAAAAACCTGAGATGCACAGGGGGAAAATAGCAGTTCAATGTGAATATTTTGAGTTATACCGCCTCATATTGCAAAAGTGAAAAAAAAAAAAATAAGGGCAGCTTAAAATATAAACTTGAGACCTTAATAGTTGCTTTCACCCAGCTTGACTGTTAAATGAATGCTTAGATGAAGAGATTTTGCTTTTCAATCACTGATGGCTCCATTTTAGATGATCTGCATCTTGAAGGATTTGTAAGGAGTATGTGAATATTTTTCCATTGTGGGCAGGGGGCCTTTTTCCAGCAGATCTAGGGCAAGCAGAAAAGCTCTAAGTGAGGTAAAAAGCAGCTAATTATCTATTGTTGTTCCATTAATTATTGATCATTTTCTGGTGACATTATACAAGTTGTATCTTCCACCAATAGTAACCATCCTATTGAATAATGTATCATCAGGACAAGCCAGAGACAGGGGAGGAAAAATTATAGACCAACAGCACAGCCTAGTGGCCAAGAGAGAGAAGACAGCCTGGGATAGTCTATCCTCCAGCAATGTTGACTAGAGATGTTATTTTCCAAGGGAAAAAGGATTGAAACAAATCTTTTCCTTTTTCTTTTTTTAACTTAGATTTTTTTCTCAAAAGAAAATCCACAAGCCTATTCTTTAGACCCATCAATCAGCAATCACTTGTTAAAAATACTTCATGGGTGCTTATGTGTTAAGCACTGGCCATATAAAGTCAAAACAGCCCCTGCCTTCAAGGAGCTCACAGTCTAATGGGGAAGACAATATGCAAAAAAAAAATGTACATACAAAATATATGCCTGGAAAATTGGATGTAATCTCTTAGAGAAGAAATTAAAACTGCACAAAGAGGTAGGAAAAAGGGAACGGTTTAAGTCACAGAATTTCCTGCTTCAGCTTCCATCCTTGTCCCTCTTCTCTGTGCTTCTTCTCCACAATGTCTCCTTTCACCAAACTCATTCAATTCCATGATTTCGAATGCCATCTCTATATCAACATCCCAAGTCTATATCTCTAGCCCTGATTTCACTTCTGAGTTGAGAAACAAACTTCCCACTGATTGCCAGGCATGAGACAAACAGAGCAGGGTTGTGAAAAGAATAATGACCAGAATTTGGATTTGGACTCTGCTACCTGTTCCCCGTATTACCTTGGCAAATGGATCAATTGCTCTGTTCCTCAGTTTCCTCATTTATAAAATGGGGGGTTGGGGTAGGAAGGAGGTGAACTAGGTAATCTATATGGTCTCTGCCAATCCTATATATCTGTGAACATGTGATCTCTAACGGGATACTCCATTGGTACCTCAAATTCAACACAAACCTAATTAATCTTGTTATCTTTTTCCTCTTATAATAGAAAGAAACTATCTTTAGTCAGAAGATGTGGATTCTAATCCCAGGTCTGTTATTTATTAACTTTCTTAATCTAAACCTCAATTTAGGTCGTCAGTCTCCTTAAGTATTTAATGGAGTTGGATTAGATGACCTCCAATGTCCCATATGAATCGAAATCTATGATCTTATGACCTACTCCTCCTTCGGATTTTACTTCCAGTGGCACCACCATGTCAAGTCATCCATTCTGCAAATTCTGAGTTATCCTTGACTCTTTCCTCTCTCCCACAACCAGTCACAGAGCCTTGTGATCTTTCCCTTTGCAATTTCTCTCATACCTTTCCCCTTCTCTCTATTCCCAATGTCACCTGGCTTAAGTCTTCATCATCAATTGTATGAACCATCCCAAATAGACTTCTATCATATGTTCTCTTCCTTCACCACTAACACATAATGCCAGGTATATTCCTCATCTATTTAGGCATGTCACAACTTTACTTGGTGTACCCCTAGACTACAAAAGTAAGTTTCAAACTCCTTAGCCTTCTATATTCAAGGCTCCCCACTTTCTGAACCCACTTCAACTTTCAAGGTTTAGAATGTAAGCTCTTTGTGGGCAGGAACTTTGTTGCTTCTTTTTCTGTCTCCAGTGCTTAGAACAGTGTCTGGCATATAGTAGGCACTTAACAAATGTTGATTGATTAACTGATTATCTCATACTATTCTTCTTCGTATTAACTGTACTCTGAACAAACTGGGTCTCTCACATTACCTAAACTTTAGCTTTTAACAAACATCTACTATGTTCAAGGCACTCAACTTGGTGCTATAGATTCAAGGGAGTAGTGTATATGTAAGCATATGTAAGAGAGTAATGGCCAGGGAAGGCTATTTTAAATTAGAAAGTTATAGGGATAATATGTGCAGTTCCACTCTGCATAAGCTGACATTCCATCCTCCTACCTCCAGGCTTTTCTTGTGTTGTTTCCTAAACTGAAAAGCAAAATCATTGAATCTCAGTGTTGGAAAGGACTTCAGAGATCATCAGTTCAAAAATAACTTTGGTGATGGAAACCCTCCAACCCTTTAGGAAATTTTTCTTCATATCAACTTGAAATCTGTAGCCAGGTTGTGCATTGGGTGGGACAGATCTGGAGTTAAGAAAACCTGAGTTCAAATTCAATCTCAGGCACTTTCTAGCTTGTGTGACCCTGGGCAAGTCATTTAACCTCCACCTCTACTTCAATTTCCTCAACTGTAAATGGGGGTAGAAATACCACCTACCTCACAGGATTTTTGTGAAGACCAAATTTTTAAAGCACCTAGCACAGTGCCTGGCACATATTAGGTGCTATATAAAGTCTTATTCTCTTCCCTTTGCCCCATCTCTTCCCCTGCTCTGCAATTTCTGCTCATCTGCTGCTGAATTTTGCTCATTAGGCCAAGCAGAATAAATTTAATCCCTCTTCAGCACTTAAACTAATTAAAGACATTGATTGATCGTGTCTCCTCTAGGTTTTCTCTTTTCTTATTTAAACATCCCCAGTTCCTTCAACAAATCCTCCAGTTGTTTTTTTCTTCATCTTTGTTTTCCTCATCTAGATCTGCTTCAATCAGGTAAAAACTGAACACAAAACTGAACATAATATTCCAGATGTGATCTAATGAGATCAGGGAAAACCCAGATTATCACTTTTATTTTTTAGCTGTATAATTGTGGCCTTTCACAGTCTTTTCTAGTTGAATTCCAACCCATACTTTAAAAAAACCCTTACCTTCTGCCTTACAATCAATACTATGTAAAGTAAATAGTACTATCAATACATAATATGTGTTGATTCTAAGGCAAAACAGTGGTAGGGGCTAGGCAACAGGGGTTAAGTGACTTGCCTAGAGTTACACAGCTAGGAAGTGTCTGAAGCTAGATTTGAACCTAGGACCTCCCACCTTTAGCCCTGGCTCTCAATCCACTGAGCTACCCAGTTGCTATCCACATTTTTAAGGTCAACACACATACTACATCTTCCGGGAAGACTTCCCTGACGAACCTAATCATTATTCATCCCTACCTCCTTCTGATTTTATATAATATGGACTGATGTATTTAAGGCTAAAAGAGACCTTAAAGACCAACTAATTTAGAGGAAAAGTGAAGATGAAGTGTTTGGTCCAAGATCACAAAGATCAAGATAGATACTCAGAATCTAATACTATATTCATTCCCCCAACTTGTACGTCTCGTCTCTACCTATGATATATTATTTTGCATTATAGTTTCTTATAGACATGTCATCCCTCAACTAGACTATATGCCATAATCAAAACTTTCTACCTTCCCCAAGACTATATAAATATGATATGAATGAATGAATAAATAAAAAATAAATTATTAAATACTTGCTAATATTAAACATTTAGCACTAGGATACAACCACAAAAGCAAAGGATATCCCTGCCCTTGAGAAGCTACATTTAATAGAGGGAAACAGTACATATAGGATTGTGGTGTTCAGAGAAGGATATTTTATATTAGAAAGTTACAGGGATGGGTAGTATAGCCCTAGTGGAGTAAACTAACAGGAGATGAAAGCTGATTTGATTCTGGTTCCATAACTGGAAAGGGTGGGAGGGGGTGGAGGGAGGAGAGTAGAGAATATGTGAGCAGCTTCCCTGTGGCTTGAGATGAGAGAGAATAGGAATGAACCAGTTATAAGGGAGCCTAGAAATAATGGGTAACAGAAACAGCTCCCAATCAGGACAATGGAAGCTGGCGGATTAAGGGATAAGGAGATTAAGCCCTCAGAGGATTGCTTTCTGATCCAGGCAAGTTGGAAACATAATTGTTAAACATGTCCTCCAGCTCAAGTACATTGTACACTCTTACCTGAAGTGCTGGATATCCTTTGCTGCTTTAAATCTTCAATGATCTTCATCATCTCTTTGATACAAGGCAGTTCATTTATGCACTATGCTTGACTATGACCTCCTTTACATCTTCCACAAAGGATCTCTCCAAAGCACTGGAGCACTTCTCTGGCTCCTGAAGCATTTGGAGCACGAGTGCAGCACTTGGGCTACTGCACAAATCTGTCCAAATCCAACTCTTTGCCCAAGACTTATCTCCAATGTCCTATTTCCTCCATTAAATCTTCTCCATTTAGATACCAAAGTCATGGAACTAGAAGGTACTTGAAACCTCTGGGCAATGCTTCATTTTAGGGAAAATAAGCCTGAGACCCAGAGATAAAGTGACCTGAGTCACAAAGAAGGTTAGGAACAGAGTCGGTTGTAGATCTCAGGTCTCCTGACTCCAAGACAAAGTTTCCCTCCATCGCATCATGATGCTTTGACTCTTGCCTGCACTGGTTCCTTCCTTCTCCTGCCTTCCTTTGTTAGCTTCCCATAGCATTTCTTATTTATAGGAAACAAGACTCTTGTGACCTTTTTATGTCACTGTTATCATTACTATCATCAATAGCACCTCAAAAGGATTTAGTGGAGAGTGGCATTCATCTTATAGCCTCAAAGAATTGTCAGTGAAGAAATCAAAGAAAAGCATACAACATGTGTCTAGGGGGTGGTGTAAAAAATTGTTTTGGGGAGCAATGAGGGAAAAATTTGAAAGGGACGAGACTGGGAAAACTTTTCACTGAAAAGTGCTTATATACAGGATAGGAATAAATGATGTCTCAATTCCCTCCAATATCTTTGCTGACTTTCAGACTGTAAGCTATTGGATCTAATTAGGCTCTTTATCCTTAAGTTTCTCTTGTCTTTAGTTATTTTTCTTCCATCCCTCTCCTACATTGATTAGGAAAATGCTTTGTAAAAGTTTAAGGACTACATAAATGTTGGCCATTATTAATACTAGTCTGGTCCCCAGCTACCAGTCCATTGTCTAACAGCATTCATGAAAAAATTTTAGAAGTCCACGAAACTTTTACTATCAAAGGTTTTACTGTCTAAAGCTTCAAGATGATATAATGGAAAGAACACTAAATTTGCAGTCAGATGACCTGAACCCAGATCTGCCATTTACTCAGATTAGAGCCTGGGCAAAGCCATTTAGAGAATCAGAGAATCTTAGAGTTGGACTTCACAGTCCATGTAGCCTTACCCCATCTCTCAACAGACTCCTCCAGCCTACTTTACAAAGGACCACCAAGCATTTGTTTGAAATCTTCCAGTGAGGAATAACTTACTACTTCCCGCCTTTGGATATTTGAAAGTTTTAGGAAGTTTTCATTTACTTCAAGCCTATATCTGCTTCTGAAACTTCCATCCATTGTTCCTGTTAAGGACCAAGTAGAACAAATCTAATCCCTATTCTACATAATAGCTAGCATTTATATCTCCCCTTAAGGATTGCAGTAATGTATGTTTTTTCACCTGATCCTCACAAAAAGTCCTGGGAGACAAGTACTCATTATCCCCATTTTGCAGATGCAGAAATGTAGAGAGGTAAACTGATTTGTTCAAGACCACATAACCAGTTAGTGTCTGAGGCAAGTTAGGTTCCTGAATATAAGTCCAAAAACAGCCACTGTGCCACTTAACTGCCTGATATGACAGCTCTTCAAGTACTTGTAGACATTTCTCATGCCCCTACTAAGTCTTCAGGTTCAATATCTTCAATCCCTTCAAGAGATCCGCATTTGGAAGGATCTCAAAGCCCATTAGTACCCTGATCTTCCTCTGAATACTCGCTAACATGTCAGTGCCTATCCTCAAATGCAACAACCAGAACCTAACATAATACTCCAGATGTTAGCAGACAATGACTATCATCTCCCTAATCCTGGACACTCTGTCTATCTCTGTCTGTCTTTCTCTGTCTTTCCCTTTCTTCCTTTCTCTTTCATTCTCTCTCACTTCTTTCTTCTTCCTCCTCCTCCTTCTCCTCCTCCTCCTCCTTCTCCTCCTCCTCCTCCTCCTCCTCCTCCTCCTCCTCCTCCTCCTCCTCCTCCTCCTCCTCCTCCT
>NC_058130.1:687185352-687202429 GCF_016433145.1 Gracilinanus agilis | reverse complement strand
TTATTATTGTTGTTGTTGTTATTATTATTATTATTATTACCCCATTATCTGGGGAAGCAATTCCTATGGAGAAAAAATCAGCTATGCCCACTCACTTCAACTGACTACTATACATATGGCCACATACTTCAGCATAGTTGAAACAGCAAGGTAACCTGAGACAGAAGAGACAGAAGGTAGTATCTACCAGACAAGTAAAAACACCATCATCATCACCACTACCTTGATCACCATTTCCCCTCAGACTCTAATGGAAATAGATGAAGGTTCAAAACTAATAGCCTCTGAAAGGGCAATACTTCCAGCCTAGTGCCCCCCACTCTCATTGTAGGGAAGCAATCCTTGTGGAGATTCAACCAGGCAACTATTCCTACAAGGACTTCAACCAAAGCTACTGAAGACTGAGATAGGAAAATTCATGCTACCAAAGTCCTTGGCATCACCAAATGGTTTGCCATTAGAAAGTGATATGATTTTATCAGTGAAAATTACACTAAAGGGGAGGAATCATCATCTACTTTGCTGCTGAACCCCAAGGATGATGGAATCTTTCTATCTGACTTGCGGCCAAAATCTTCCATCTGTTCTCTCTTCCATTTGAATGTGAGTTCCTAGATAGCAGGGATTTTATTACTTTTCTACTTGTATCTCCAGTGTTTTGTTCATAATAAGTGCTTAGTAAATGCTTTATTTATTCATTTCTACTTTATCATCTTCTGATGGTCATATTCATCTAGATGCTTCATGTCTCAAATCAACATTTCCATACTGAGTGAACCATATGGCACACTATGTATAAATTTAGTTCTGACCATACTTCATTTCATTACCCAGTAATCTCCTTAACAAACTCTTGTCTTGTCAAACTCAGAAACCATATTCTGGAGGACTTAACCCTATTATGCCCTTAACTCCTACCCTAGAGGCCTATTTTCCTGATAATTAAGCATTTCACTTTTTCAGAAGATCAGAGATTCAGAGCTGGGAGGAATCTTAATGTCCATGTAGTCTATCTAATTCTTTCATTTTTCAAAAGAAGAGACAGATGCTCAGAGTTGTTGAGTGGCTTGCAGGACTTGAATTCAGGTTGTCTTTACTCCAAATCTAACCAGCTAGCTACTTTTATCAAAACTTATCTCCAGCCATGTTTCACTTTACTCCTAGGCCATCTTCTCATCAACCCACTTACTACTGATAACATAACCTCCTTCATCTTCACTTCCTTTCCAGTTCTGGAACTGTAATTAAATCATTTTTCTCATAGCTTCTAGAAAGTATATGTCAATTTACAACTTACTCAATCCTTACTATGACTACTCACAACCCAGAAAACTGTCCAAAACAAAATTCCTCTCCCCAGTACCCCACATACATTGTCTCCTACTATTAGAATATAAATTGTTTGCGAGTAGGAATTGTCTTCACTTTTGTATTGATATATCGCCAATACTTAATTCCATCCTTGGTACATAGTGAGTGCTTAATAAATAGTTTCATTGATTCCAAAACAGAATTCATATTTTCCCCCTAATCTATTCCTTTCTTCCAATTTCTCTACTTCATCCTTGTTCTAGTCAACCAGATTTGCATCCTAGGAGTCATCCTTCACTTTTGCCTTTTTTTTTTCGATCTTCAAACTCAAACAGTTGCCAAGCCTTAGGTGGTCTGCCTCCATATTGTCTCTCACGTTTGTTCCCTTCTCTCCATTCACACTGGCTCTACATCAGGTCAAAACTTAATCACCTCTCATCTGGACAACTATAATAACTTTCAGAATTGGTATCCTTGCTTGTAGTCTCTTTATTCTCTCCAATACCCTCCATGATGCTACTGAAATGGTATTTCTAAGGCACAGATCTTCCATGTAACCATCTACATTCAAAATTTTTCAATTGCATCTTCTTTTCTCTACAAAAAATATGAAAAATATGAACTCCTACATGCCATATAGTTCTACGTTTCTTTAAACCCATTCTGTATTATGTGCCTGACAAACTGTTATGTAGAGGATGGCAGCATGGAATCCCTGCAAAATACAGGGTCAGCCTCACCCAGAATTCCAGGGGACCCCCCCCGGAGAAACATAGGTATTAATGTGTGTTTGTTGGGGGCAGTCAGATAGTATAGTGAATAGAGCATGGAAGGACTTCGCTTCAAATCTGGTCTCAGACACTTCCTAGCTGTGTGTGACCCCAGGCAAGTTACTTAACCCCATTTACCTAGCCCTTGACTTCCTGTCTTAGAGCTAATTCTAAAACAGAAGGTAAGGGTTTTAAATATTTTTTAAATGCTTATTGATTCATCCATTCATTTTCTCACTCTATTCCAATCACATTGACCTATTTATTAACTATTCTCAAAAATGATATTCCATCTCTATCCTCTTTGGGTTTTTTTTATTATTATTATCAGACACCTTGTCTGAAATGCTCTTATTCCTTACATTTGTCTCTCATAATCCCCAGCATCCTTGAATGTAAGATTCATGTGCCAGAGCTGATGTGAGTCCTTTCCTGGTCCACACAGTTATTACCTCTTTCCTTAATGAAATTATTCTGTTGTTTTACTTTATATAGGAACAGGGACTCTAGCTGTGATTTCTTTGATATGGAAACTTCTGGATAAGGAAATTCCTCTCTACTAAGTTGGTAGATTGAGCCTTCCCTATAATTTGTAGTCTTAGAGAGTTTTCTGGTGTACCAAGAAGTAAAATAACATAGTATGCATCAAAAGCAAGACTTGAACCCACATCTCTCTAGCCTCAATGCCAACTCAACTCTGTTGTGGGATAATAAATATTTGCTTAGGAGGCAGCTGGGTGGCTTGGTGGATTGAGAGTCAGGTCCAGAGACAGGAGGTCCTGGGTTCAAATCTAGCCTCAGATACTTCCTAGCTGTGTGACCCTGGACAAGTCACTTGACCCCCATTGCCTAACCCTTACCACTCTTCTGCCTCGGAACCAATACACAGTATTGTTTCTAAGACAAAAGGTAAGGTGGGGCAGCTGAGTAGCTCATTGGATTGAGAGCCAGGCCTAGAGACGGGAGGTCCTAGGTTCAAATCCAGCCCTAGGGAGGTCCTAGGTTCAAACCCAGCCTCAGACACTTTCCAGCTGTGTGACCCTGGGCAGGTCACTTGACCCCCATTGCCCACCCTTACCACTCTTCCATCAAGGAGCCAATACACAGAAGTTAAGAGTTTAAAAAAAATAAAAACATTTATTAA
The DNA here is from genome assembly GCF_016433145.1 of Gracilinanus agilis. NCBI lineage: Eukaryota > Metazoa > Chordata > Mammalia > Didelphimorphia > Didelphidae > Gracilinanus > Gracilinanus agilis. Next base: position 687,199,204 of record NC_058130.1, on the reverse strand, counting down.
AAAAAAAGGTAAGGTGTTTTTTTTAAACAAATAAATAAATAAATGTTTGCTTAATTGAATTAAAATTCCATCTTGTTAGATTCATCCAGTCTTCTAACCTATTGACATCTTTTTGTACATTGGTTCTGTTCTGGCATTTAGTGAATTCGTTTGTATAATGATAATAATAGCACAGACATCCAATTTGAGGAGGATCCAGAACTGAGATAGATAGCTAAAATATTAAGTGGAAGCATCCAAAAAGATGTTGACAGACAGAAGCATTAGGCTGAATCAAATATGATGAAATTTAGCAAAGATAAACATAAAATGCTACATTGAGTTCAAAAGCTCAACTTCACAATATAGGATGGAGGAAGTACAGTCAGACATTAGTGCATCTGACAAAGATTTCGATTTTTAAATGTACTGCAAACTCAACACATCAGCAGTGTGATGTGGTGCCCAAAGAAAGCCAATGCAATGTTGGGCTGTATAAAAAAAAGGAAAAGCTGGACTTCTAATAAAGATGGCATTGTGAAAGGTAACAGAGGAACCCACTTCTCCTGTATCTCCTCAGGCTAAGATCTAAAAGAGAGCACCAGGTTAAATAATGATCAAAAAACCCAGAGAGAAACTGTAATCGACACCTTACTCTAGTTTATGACTGAACCAAAAGGAAGTCAGATGCCTGAAGGCACTAGCAAAGCAATCCTATCAGGAGAATCAGTGAAAACTAGGGTAAATGAGTCAGAAGCCTTACAGCATGGACCAATAATGCTTTAGAGAATTGTGAAAAATCTACAAGGGGCACAAAGCCTAGAATATGTCTTTTACAAGAACTCATACGGTAAAAATGAAAGACTGGAGCAAAACTGGAAAGAGTAGAACTTAGTATAGAAGGTGGAGAAATTTACCTAAGAAATAAACTTCTAAAAAATAGAATGGAGCAAACAAAATTCAACGACTCCATTAGAAAATAAGTAGCATTAGACAATTTCTTAAAAGTGAACAAAGAAAATATAGATGTATATACTGAAAAAAACATTTGGCCTGGAAAGCATGTCAAAAAAATTCAAGACATTCATTTCCTTGAAAACTATGGCCACACAAAAGATCTAGATATCATATTTCAGAAAAGTATTTTTAAGGTTAAAATTTTTGACCTTTTAATGGCCAAGAATGAATTTTATATAATGTTATTCAATAAATTGCAATACTCTTGTGAGGAAGGTTAAGTAAACAATTTTGCCCATTTAAATATGTGGGTAGATTGAGGTAATACTAAACAATGTATTAACATATTAAGCAAAGAGAATTGGAATAGAACCCTTTCTCTAGGTCTAGCCCCAAGACTGTAACAAATTTAATTTTAATCATTTTAAAGGGTTATTATGGTTTTAAAATTTATCATTGGTTCATTTACATTTGAATATTGGTAGATGCAGTACCACTTTTTGTTTGTTTAGCATAGTCTTTTTATTAAGCATCTTATTTTTAAACTTTTTTATTTTGAGTCACAAATTCACTCCCTTTGTAGTCCCTCAACCACCCATTGAGAAAGTAAGCAATATGATAGCTATTATATTTGAGAAGTCATACAAAACACTTCTGTATTAGCTATGCTGGGGGGGGGAGGGGAAGCAAGGAAAATAAAGTAAAAAAATAATATATTTTAATCCACACTCAAAGTTCATCAGTTTTCTTTCTAGAGATAGCTTTTTTCACATCATGAGTCATATGGAATTATCTTGCATTATTGTATTAATCAGAATAACTAAGTCTTTCACAGTTGATCATCATTACGATATTGATATTATTGTGTACAATGTTCTCCTAGTTTTGCTCACATTATATCTATTTACATAGGTCTTGCCAGGTTTTTCTGAAACCATCCCCTTCATTATTTCTTAAAGCATAATAAAAAATAATCCATCAAAATCATATGCCACAGCTTGTTCATCCATTCTCCAACTGATGCATTTTAATAATCCAGTCCCTTACAACTATCAAGGTAGACTTCTAAAAGTATCAAATTAAAACATTCTTTTGTAAGAACTAAAACTCTCCATTGTAATTTATTTTTAAATGTCAATAAAAGAACTTGAAGTGGGCTTATCAAATGGTAAAAGTGCTCATTTTCAGGGAAGGCGTACCACAATAACACTAAGAAAAGGAAAGATGCTTTAAATTTAAATGTACATAGGTATACAAGTATAAGTAGATTATGATAACTTTTTAAAATACCAGGTTTTATTTACACCTCAGTGGTAAGTAATAAACTTAATAGGATGACTAAATTTTTTGACATATTAATAATATAAAAATCCATAAAAAGTAAACTTTTTCAAATGTTAGATATAACCTTACTGGAAATTTGTATTCATATACTAGCTGAAATCAAATATCAAAATGCATAATCTCTTAGTACAAGTTACTGCATTTCAATAACAAAGTAAAAATGGCATGACTAGTACAAGTAAACTTAAACCCATTTAATTACTGGGATAAAAAAAATACTTTGGTTGGTTCTTCAGGAGGATTTCTTCTTTTCTCAATCAATATTGGTCTCAATAAATGGATAATTTTCAAAACTGCATTCTAACAGCTATATGACAAAAAACTTCACAAGAAACAAACTATGTAGCAATGAACATATTTTAGGGAGGCTCACTAAAATCTATACATCTGGCAAAGAATTATATTATTTAAATATTAGGTAGAATGAACCTATTATTTGAACTGGTTACCAAAGTTCTTTTTTTTTCTTTTTTAAGAGAAATTGTTTACTTGATTCTACCAAATACCAAAAAAAATTTAATTAATTAATTGATAAATTGATTGATTGATTAATAAATTAATGCATCTCTATTAGTTTAGACAAGTGATGTGCAAACTTTTTAAAGAGGGGGCCAAAGGAAAGGAAATGCTCATCTGTCAGTCTGTTTCTAAGGCAACTCTTTCAAAGTTTCATTGTATTGTATCCTACTCATTGTATTCATCGGATTAGGAAAAATGTCTCACTGCCAGATAGAACATTTCAAGGGGCCACATCTGGCCCACAAGCTGTAGTTTGCCTATCACTGGTTTAGACTATTGCATTACAGGAAATCATCCTCAAAGCCACATTAGCTTAACATTCATATAGCACTTCCTATGTGTTGGGCACTATGCTAAGAGCTTTACAATTATTTCATTTGATCCTCACAACAACCCTGGGAGAAAGGTGCTGTAAAGATTAAAATTAATATATAATAACTAAGTATTATATTTTATAAACTTTATTAATAATAAAGTAAAAAAAGGTAGTTAATCAAACGAAGTCGTGAGAAAAAGAGAGAGAGGGAGGAGTTACAGAACTATATAAACAATAATTTAAAGATGTAAATGTGGGAGGGCAGGGAAAGGGATGCTGGGAGATGAAGTCCAAAGGTTCAAGAATTTCTAACTATATATTCCTTCCTGTGATCCTTTCGGGAGACCAGTCTCCCCAAAGGGATCATGGAAACATAACTAACTTATAACTTTAACTAGAGGTAGATACAATATTATAGTTTTTGAAGGGAAATTACAATAATTTGGGGATAAAAGGGAAATAAAAGAGAAAAAGAACAAAACCAATGATTGCTACAGTGACAAAAAGCCAATTTGTGGGCAGTCCCCTTTGGCATAAGAGTGTACATTCAAAACAAATGCTTTCAACCCCCCATAGTTCAATTTAACACATCCCAAAGTTCACTCTGGATCTTCTGGTGCAGCATGTGGTCTCTGCAGGCATCTTCATGGCACCTTCTGGATTCTAGGAGGTAGTCTTCTGTTCTAAATTAGGCTCAAATTCAAATCAAAGTTCAAAACAATAATGCAATCCCCCCTGAGGAGAATAATAACAAACAGAGGGATCACTCAGGGATGCATGGCTGAATTATGAGGTATATGAATCAATTGGCAAAAGAAATAAAAAACATCAAAAAATCCAAATAAAAGAGAAAAAACAATCTTCTACCAGTAACAGTAGTAAGAAAAGACACTCCAAAACTTGAGCTATGCCAGCTCTGTAATGCTCTCCCAGAATGGGAACTGTTTGAAATAGGTAATGTACTGCTCTTTCATAGAGTGAGCCATGCTTTGTAACAAGTTTACTCCTTAAATAAAGGTAGCTCAATGGCAAAACAAAAGACAATTACTTGAAGTCAAAGAGAGAGAGAAAAAAACTTTTTGGGAGTTTCCCCTTTCCCTAGGGGCAAAACGTTGAGGGAGAACAATAGGATATTTGTATATGAAGGACTGGCTTCTCTTGATGTTTTGTGTCAGGAGGGAAAAAAAAATCTCAAATCCACTGATTTGGGCTATCTGCCCTCCCCCCTGTGCAGGCTAACTGCTCAGGTGTAACACTCTCAGCCAGGAGTGTGTGTGTGGGGGGGGGGGGGGACACAAACCCCAGAGTCTGTTTAAAGTTTGGCTAAGATGCTAGAAAAGGGGTGAGACTAAATAGCACAAGTTTGCTGTTTCCCTGCTAAAAAAGGCTGGCACAGGATTGAAAACCCACATGGGGTAGGGAAGGGCAGGGTAGAAAGATGTTTATAGGTCACTCGACTCAGAGGTAGTAGTGGGAGGCAGCAATAGAGCAGTTCTTAGACTTCACAGCACACCTTAGCAGTAGGGTGGTTGGGGAGGGAGAGATGGCTCAAACAGCAGCAGCAGGAGAAAATGCTGGCTTGCAAAATGTATCTAGGCTATCTTTTCTCAAAGGCTTAAAATTTTTTTTTAGTATTATATCCCTTCTGGTTGCTAAAAATGTAAAGATTAAAATTAATAAACAATAACTATTATATTTTTTAAAGTTTATTAATAATAACTAAAGTAAAAAATGCTAGCTAACCAAGTGTGGTCACAAGAAAAAGACAGAAAGAGGAGTTACAGAATTATATAGACAATAATGTAAAGATGCAGATATGAGAGTGCAGGGATAGGAATGCTGGGAGATAAAGTCCAAAAGTTCAAGAATTTCTAATTATACAATGCTATTATTATATCCAACTGAAAGAGGAGAAAACTGAAACAAAGAGTGGTGAAGTAACTTGCCCAGGGTCATACAACTAGTCGGTGTCAGAGGCCAATTTTTAGTTCAAGTTTTCCTGACTTTAAGTCCAGGACTCTATCTGCCATGCCACCAACTGTTCAAATATACTACTTCCCTGGAATTGTAATGGAAAAGATGACTTCCAAGCAGTCTGTTTGAAAAAACTAGAGCTGAACAGAAACTGTGAAATGCAAACTAGGAGTCAAGAGAATTCTAGCTAGTTAAATATATTTAAGCAATTAAAAAATCTAAACAATGATGAAATGCTTACATTATAATAGAAGCACAAAAGACAAGTAAATTGTAAGAACTTTAATGTCTTCAAGGGTCAAAAATAAAGTTAGTTTAGGGGGCAGCTGGGTAGCTCAGTGGAGTGAGAGTCAGGCCTAGAGACAGGAGGTCCTAGGTTCAAACCCGGCCTCAGCCACTTCCCAGCTGTGTGACCCTGGGCAAGTCACTTGACCCCCATTGCCCATCCTTACCACTCTTCCACCTATGAGACAATACACCAAAGTACAAGGGTTTAAATTAAAAATAAATAAATAAAAATAAAGTTAGTTTAAAATAGAGGGCCTGAAATGGTCTTCTACTATCTTGATGTTCTTAAGAGAGGAAAGAAAAAATAGGGAGAAATGAACAAACTAGAGAAGAAATGAGAAAGAAGTGGATAAAACTTGCTTTTTTATATAATTGGCATCCTCAATAAGAAGATATAAATATAGAGGGTGGGGGTAAGGAGTCATCACATGAACCTCACTCATATCTGAGCTGAATGAAGGATGACTAAACACAAAGAATCTGATAGAGAAATAAATTTAACTTTACAAGAAAATAGGCAGGGACTGGGAGAGGGGAGAGAGGTGTTTAAGAGGGAGACTAGAAGTAAAACAAACTCCAGGCTTGAAGGCAAGATTATAAAGGGGGGATTAAAGTTGGGGCCTAAAAATCAGAGACTTGAATCTTGGCAAAGGGAAGAGAGGAGAATCCATGTAATGGAAGGAAAGAGCTTTAATTATAATTATATATTGATCTCATTCTTTCCCTTTCACTTCTTGCTTCTTCCCTATAAAAAATGAAAAGGAAATAAATGAGTGAGTGAAGAGGTTACAATGGCAGGAAATGTACAAGTAATCATCATAACCATTAAAGTGGATGAAATCAAGTCACCCATAAAGCAGCAGAAAGCAGGATGAATTCCAAAAAAGAAATCAACAATATTATTTATTATAAACACATCCAAAACAAAATTAACTAAGAGCTAAATGAGTCTATAGCATAATTATTAAACTTACGACAAACTCAAAGAAGCATTGTTAACAATCATAACCTTAGATAAGGAAAGAGTAAGCACAGACATCATTAAGAGAGATGGTGAGGGGGGCAGCTGGGTAGCTCAGTGGAGTGAGAGTCAGACCTAGAGACAGGAGGTCCTAGGTTCAAACCCGGCCTCAGCCACTTCCCAGCTGTGTGACCCTGGGCAAGTCACTTGACCCCCATTGCCCACCCTTACCAATCTTCCACCTATGAGACAATACACCGAAGTACAAGGGTTTAAAAAAAAAAAAGAGAGATGGTGAAACAATATCACTCTTAAAAGCATCACAGATAGTTAAATCAATCAATACTATATATACATATGTGAATATCCCAAAAAGAAAGGATTTTAAGTACTTAAATGAAAATTTAATCAAGTTACATGAAGAAATAGATAGAAAAACTATAATTGTGGGGTATTTCAATGAGTTTCTTTCAGACCTAGATAAAACTAATAAATTGATAACCAAAAAAAGACGTTAAAGACCTGAATAAAATTGTAGAAGAATTAGATATCATAAATCCCTGATGTTTATTAAGTTGGAATAGAAAAAGCATGATGTTTCTCAGTTATCAATGGTACCTTGAAAAACTACTCATATGTTATGGCATAAACACCTCATAAAAAAATGTAGAAAAGTATAAATAGTAAAACACCCTTCCTAACTACAATGCAACAAAAATTATAACTAACAAAAAGACTGAATAAAATTTTTAAATTTAGTTGGCAAACAACTAGTTGGTTTAGAAAAATTGTGAGAACAATACATGATTTCAACAAATAAAATGACAGCAATGAGACAAATAGCAATACATTTTGGGTGTAGATGTGTTTCATGCCCTCTTGGTTCTATTCATTTCATTGTTCATTATCCTATGCAGTTTTTTCCAAGCTTTTTTTTAAATTTAGCCTGCTAATTGCTTCTTATGGCACAGTAGTATTCCATCAAAATCATATGCCACAATTGTTTAGCCATTCTGATGATGACCATACCTTCAATTTCTAGTTCATTCCCATCACAAAAAGAGCTGTTATAAATATTTTGGAGCATATCAGTTCATTTCCTTTTTTCCTGATGTCCTTGGAAAACAGATCCATTTCTGGGTCTAAATATGCACAGTTTGTAAAATTCTCTCCATGTAATTCCAAATGATTTTCCAGAATTGATGGATCATTTCAAACCTCCATCAACAGTGCATTAGGGACTTCTGGGTTAAGATGGCTGCAGATAGTGTGTGTTTGGAATTCAGGGAGGTGACATTTAAAAGTATCTTACAAACTTCCTGTGGATGTTTTGGGGACTTTGGAAACTACATTTCCCATGATTCTTATTGTAAAAATGGAGGCAGACAGGAAATGTGATGGTGTAAGAGAAAGATATAAGACTCCTGGCCTCATTGGAGGGGGCCCTCTTTGCTACCTAAGCGGGCTCACTGGCATACATGACAGACAAGATGGGAGGAGATAGGTACTGGCAGGCAATTTGAATAGATTTTTACAGGCGCATGGTTGATTTATCTCTATCAGCATGGCTTTTATTAAAATACTAATTTCCCTCATTATAATATCTGCCTTCATCATTTATAAAAATAACAATAGCAAGACTCTTTACTCTCCTCACCACCAACCATACATGATACATCAAAAAGACAAAAAAAAAAAAAAAATCCAGATGAACAAAGGGACTCCACAATAGGGTGCAGCATCGAAAGTACATGGGATTTGGGCATTTCCACACTATAAGGGGGAGAAATAGCTCCCACCAAACTATAAGCTGCTCAACCCTCCCCTACACCACCTACTGTGCCACAGTCAGAGCCAGCATGCCAGAATTACAGCGAGTGTGAGGCAATCTCTGGGTTCTTGGCAACTGACCAAGAGCACCAGTCATACCCTGGGGAGCAGCTAGACTTGAGACCCCAGGAGGCTAAAGAGTAAGGACCTTGGGCACTGAGACAGAGGCAGCACACAATAGAAGCTGTGCAAGTAGCCTAAGTCAAAAACTACTTCGTAGCTCCATACACGGAGAGCTTGTCCTCCTCACTCAGACATGGCTGTGAAGGAAATATCAGCAAAGTGATGGCCAGCAATGAAATACAATCTTCTACCACCAGAAAGAACAAGAGAGAGGCATTGACCCTGGATAATTTTTACAGAGAAAAAAATTGAGACTACAGAGGAGACAGCAGAGGAGGACAAACAAGTAAACACATCCAAAACTTCCCCCCAAAATGGAAATTGGCAACAAGCTCCTGAAGAGTTCAAATCTGAAATCATAAGAAAGGTGGAAGAGATCTGGCAAGAAAAGTGGGAAATAGCTCAAAAAGAAATTAACAATTTAAAAGACACAAATTCCCAATTGGAAAAAGAAGCACAAAAATCAAAGGAAATAGTAAGTAAATTGGAGACCAAAATTAAACAGTTGGAAACCATGAAGAGCAGGATAGATCAGACTGAAAAGGAAAATCAAAACATTATAGCTGAAAACCAGTCTTTAAAGACTAGAATTGGGCAAGTAGAATCCAATGATCTCACAAGACAGCAAGAATTAATAAAGCAAAGTCAAAAGACTGATGAAATAGAATAAAACATGAAATATCTCACTGACCAAGTGACTGACCAAGAAAACAGGTCCAGAAGAGATAATTTGAGAATCATTGGTCTTCCTGAAAAATCAAAAATTAACAGGAACCCCAACACCATACTACAAGAAATTATCCAAGAAAACTACCCTGATGTACTTCAATAAGAGGGCAAAATAGACATTGAAAGAATCTATAGGTCACCCTCTATGTTAAATCCTCAAAAGACAACCCCAGGAATATAACTGCCAAATTCAAGAACTTCCAGGCAAAGGAGAAAATTTTATAAGAAGCCAGAAAGAAACAATTCAGATATCAAGGAGCACCAATCAGGATTACACAGGATCTGGCAGCCTCCACACTAAAAGAGCACAAGGCTTGGAATATGATATTCAGAAAGGCAAGAGCACTGGGTCTATAACCAAGGATCACCTACCCATCAAAACTGACTATATACTTCCAGGGAAAAGTATGGGCATTCAACAAAATAGAATATTTCCAACTATTTGTAAACAAAATACCAGAACTAAGGGGAAAGTTTGATGTCCAACCACAAAAAATCAAGAGAAACATGAAAGTGTAAATAAGAAAGACAGAGGAAAGAAAGAAAAAAATTCTTTTTTCTTTTTTTAATTTGATTCTTTAAGGGCTTTAATAATATCAAATTATTTGTATTCCTATATGGGGAAATATTATGTGTAATTCCCAAAAATTGTATTCACTATTTTAGTAATTAGAAGAATTATTCATAGGGAGAGAGTTGGGGTACTAAGTGGTCTAATAATAAATGCAAAAAAAGAAAAGGGGGGAAACAGAAGATGACACCAAGAGAAACTTGAAGGAATAAGAAAAACAGAATAATCTATACTACACAAAGAAGCCCATGGGAAGGGGAGGGGATGAATACTATTATAAGAAGGAGAGGAAGAGAGTGTTAATAGGTAATACTTAAACCTTACTCTGAGTGGAATCAATTCTGAGAGGGAAGAGCAGCTAGATTCATTGGATATCAAATTCTATCTTACCCTACAGGGAAAGTCAGAAAGAAAAAACCAAGGGGTGTAGTGGGGGGGGGGAAGAGTTCAAAAAGGGAGGGAAAGAGAGGGGGGAGGGAATTTTATAGACCCTAAAAAATAATAAGAGGAGAACAAAAAGGGAGAGGTGAAAAGGGAAGTAAACTAGGGGTAGGGATAAGGGAGATTGATTAAAAGCAAAACACTAGTTTAAAAGGAAATATCAAAAGAAAAAAGAGCAGAACTAGGAGAGGATAGGAGAGGGGAATACACAAATGACAATCATAACTCTGAATGTGAATGGGATGAACTTACCCATAAAATGGAAGTAAATAGCAGAGTGGATTAGAAACCGAAATCCTATCATATGTTGTCTACAAAAAAACACACATGAGGCAGGTAGACATACACAGAGTAAAGGTTAAAGGCTGGAACAAAATCTATTGGGCTTCAACTGAGAAAAAGAAGGCAGGAGGTGCAATCGTGATATATGACAAAGCCAAAGTAAAAATAGATTTGACTAAAAGAGATAGGAAAGGTAATTACATCCTGATAAAAGGCAGTATAGACAATGAGGAAATATCAATACTCAGCATTTATGCACCAAATGGTATAGCATCCAAATTTCTAAAGGAGAAACTGGCAGAGCTCAAGGAGGAAAAAGGTAATAAAACTATACTAGTTGGAGACCTAAACATTCCTCTATCATATCTAGATAAATCAAACCAAAAAATGAATAAGAAAGAGATAAGAGAGGTGAATGAAATCCTAGAAAAATTAGAGTTAATAGATAGGTGGAGAAAAATAAATAGGTACAAAAAAGAATACACCTTCTTTTCAGCAGCACATGGTACATTCACAAAGACTGACCATGTACTAGGGCATAGAAACATGGCAAACAAACACTAAAGAGCAGAAATAATAAATGCAACCTTTTCATATCATAATGCAATAAAAATAATTAATAAGTAATAAATAATAAATAATCAAAAATTAATTGGAAATTAAATAATATTATTTTCCAAAATCAGTTAAAGAACAAATCATAAAAACAATTCATAATTTCATTGAAGAGAATGACAATGATAAGACATCCTACCAAAACCCATGGGATGCAGCCATAGCAGTACTCAGTGGGAAATTTATATCCTTGAGTACATATATTAGCAAATTAGGGAAGGCAAAGATCAATGAATTGGGCATGCAAATCAAAAAACTAGAAACCAAACAAATTTAAAATCCCCAGATGAAAACTAAATTAGAGATCATAAAAATTAAAGGAAAAATTAATAAAATTGAAAGTAAAAGAACTATTGAATTAATAAGTAATAAATTTGACAAAGTTCTCTACACATTTTAGACATGAGACCTCTATCTGAGAGGCTGTCTATAAAATTTTTCCCATTTTCTGCTTTCCTTCTAATCTTGGGAACACTTGTTTTATTTGTACAAAACCTTTTTAAATTTAATGTACTCAAAATTATCCATTTTATATTTCATAACACTGTCCATCTCTTATTGACTTGTAAATTCCTCTCCTGTCTATAAATCTGATATGTAATATATTCCTTGCTCTTACAATTTACTTATGCTATGTCCTTTTATGTCTAGATCATTTATCCATTTTGATCTGATTTTAGTAAAAATTATAAGATATGGACTATATCTAGTTTCTGCCAGACTAGCTTCCAGTTATCCCAGTAATTTTTGCCAAATATTGATTTATTATCCCAAAACCTAGATCTAGTCTTTTGTTAAATACAAGACTACTGTAATATTTTACTGCTGTTTGTTGTATGTCTGTCCTGTTCCATAGATCTGCCTTTTTATTTCACAGACAATATCAGAAAGTTTCTATAATTAGTACCTTATAATACAATTTAAAATTTAGTATTACTAGTCCTCCTTTATTTTTATTAATTAGTTTTATATTCTTGATCTGTTCTTTCAAATGAATTTTGTTATTATTTTTTATATCTCAATAAAATAATTTTGGTCATTTAATTGGGATGGCATTGAACACATAGACTGTTTTAGATAGGATTGTCATTTTAATTATATTGGCTCTGCCCATCCATGAACTACTATTTCTCCAATTATTTAGATCTGACTTTATTTGTGTAAAAAGTATTTATATTTATGTTCATGTAATCTCTAGGTTTGTTTCAGAAGGTGTACTCCAGGGTACTTTTTTTCTACTTCTGCTTATTTTATATGGAGAATCTCTTTCTATCTCTTCTTGCTGGATTTTATTAGTAATATATAAAAGTGTTGATAATTTATGTGGGTTTATTTTATATTCTGATATTTTGCTAAAACGATTAATAGTTTCAGCTAACTTTTTATTTGAATCTCTAGCATTTTCCACATATACTTTCATGTTGTGTGCAAATAGAGATAATTTATTATCCCTTTCCCCATTCTGATCCCTTCAATTTTTTTCTTCTCTTGTTGCTTTTGCTACCATTTCTATTACTATGTTAAATAATATTCATGATAATGGGTATCCTTGTTTCACTCCTAATCTTATTGGGAAGGCTTCTAGCTTCTCCCCATTACAAATAATACTTGCTGATGGTTTTAGAAAGTTGCTTCATATCATTTTAAGAAAAAATTCATTTAGACTTATGCTCTCCAGTGTTTTTAATAGGAATGAGTATTTTTTGCCAAAAGCTTTCTCTGTATCTATTCATACAATGATATGGTTTTCATTACTTTTGCTTTTGATATTATCAATGATGTTGATAGTTTTCCTTATATTAATCTATCCCTGAATTCCTGGTATAAATCCTGTTCAGTCACAATGTACTTTCTTTGTCATATCTTGTTGTGGTTTCCTAACTAGTATTTTATTTAGGATTTTCTCTTCCATATTCATTAATGAGATTTGACTATAGTTTTCTTTCTCTGTTTTTGCTCTTCTTGATTTAGGTATCAGAACCATATTTGTTTGGTAAAACTACTATTTTAGGTTCCGGGTTAAGATGACGGCAGAGTAAAAAGCAGCTCTTAACCTCTCCTGACCAAAACACACAAAACTCCTCAAGGGGACATAAAAACAAGTCCAGACGAACGGAGGAACCCCAAAACAGGGTGCAGCGTGGAAGGTACGTGGAATCGGGACATCTCCATGCTATAAAGGGGTGAAACAGCTCTCACTAAATCACGGGCTGAGCAGCCACCCCACCCCCACCCCCTCCACACACACAACCTATAGCGCCAAAGCCAGCTAAAAAGAAATAGAGCAAGTTTGGGGCACCCATCGAGTCATTGGCAGCTCCGGGGCCTGTTCCTGAGAGCACCAAGATTTGGGACCCCAAAAAGTCAAAGAACGCACGCGAACTCTGAGCACAGGCTCAGAGCGCAGGCTCGGCGGAGGCGTGGGTAGAGGCAGACACAGCCACGAGCTAAAGCTCTGAAACCCTGAGTGGGGAACCAGCGTAGACGGGTATACGACTGTGGAAGCAGCACCCTAAGACTTGTAAAGGAACCTCCGGCAGAGGATCAAGCAAGGGGGTCCACCAGGGGGCTTGACCTTGGAAAAAAACAGAACTCAGACCTCAGGATCCAAAAGACCATGGACAGATCCCGAGTGCGAGGATAAAGCTGAGAAGCTGCTGGGCTAATGATGGCTACCCAGACTCAGGAAGTTCCGAAGAGAAAGATAAACAACAAAAAAAAGAAGTCTTTAACACTCGACAACTTTTACACAGAGAAAATCCAGACAACCAAGCAAACAGAGGAGGAGAACAAACAAGCATCCGGACCCTCCTCAAATAAGGAAAATGGGTCACAAGCTATGGAAGAGTTGAAAACTGAGATTCTGAGGAAGATGGAAGAGATCTGGAAAGAAAATAACAGTTTAAAAGGTAGAATCTTGCAA